>NW_028227696.1:44916-72416 GCF_978045245.1 Mus caroli | reverse complement strand
TGGGTGGCGCCACTGAAAGGGCTCAACAATTAACAGCATTGTATCCTCTTCCAGAGAACCTGGGATCAACTACCAGCAACACTATGGTGGCCCATCTACAGTTCCAGGGTATCAGACAGACAGACAGACAGACAGACAGAGATAAGGGTGGCAGGCCTGCCCGGTCTTTCTTACTTTCTTATCCTTTTTAAAAAATGTTTATTTATTTATTTATTTATTTATTTATTTATTCATTTATTTATTTATTTATTTATGTATTTATTAGATATAAGTAAACTGTAGCTGTCTTCAGACACTCCAGATGAGGGTGTCAGATTCTGGAGAACCTAAATCCCTCTTATGGTCTGCATATGATGTACATAAACACAGCCTCACATATACTTCTAAAATTTTAAAGATGGGTGGGGCCACAGAAAGGGCTCAACAATTAACAGCATTGTCTCCTCTTCCAGAGAACCTGGATCAACTACCAGCAACTATATGGTGGCCCATCTCCAGTTCCAGGGAATCAGACAGACAGACAGACAGACAGATATAAGGATGGAAGGCCTGCCTGGATTTTCTTTCTTTATTATCCTTATTTAAAAATGTTTATTTGTTTATTTATGTATTTATTAGACGTAAGTACACTGTAGCTGTCTTCAGACACTCCAGAAGAGGGTGTCATATGCTGGAGAATCTAAATCCCTCTTATGGTCTGCATTTGATGTACATAAACATAGCCTCACATATACTTCTAAAAATTTAAAGATGGGTGGGGCCACTGAAAGGGCTCAACAATTAACAGCATTGTCTCCTTTTCCAGAGAACCTGGGATCAACTACCAGCAACTATATGGTGTCCCATCTCCAGTTACAGGGGATCAGACAGACAGACAGACAGACAGAAAGTGATAAGGATGGCAGGCCTGCATGGTCTTTCTTTCTTTCTTCTCCGTTTAAAAAAAATGTTTATTTATTTATTTATTTATTTATTTATTTATTTATTTATTTATTTTTAATGTATTATTAGATATAAGTACACAATACTTGTCTTCAGACACTCCAGAAGAGGTTGTCAGATTCTGGAAAATCTAAATCCCTCTTATGGTCTGCATATGATGTACATAAACACAGCCTCACATATACTTCTAAAAATTTAAAGATGGGTGGGGCCACTAAAAGGGATCAACAATTAACAGCATTGTCTCCTCTTCCAGAGAACCTGGGATCAATAACCAGTAATTATATGGTGGCCCATCTCCAGTTCCTGGGGATCAGACAGACACACAGACAGACAGACAGAGATAAGGATGGCAGGCCTGCCTGGTCTTTCTTTCTTTCTTATCATTTTAAAAAAGGTTTATTTATTTATTTATGTATTTATTAGATATAAGTACACTATAGCTATCTTCAGACACTCCAGAAGAGGGTGTTTGATTCTGCAGAACGTAAATCCCATTTATGTTCTGCATATGATGTACATAAACACAGCCTCACATATTCTTCTAAAAATTTAAAGATGGTTGGGGCCACTGAAAGGAACCAACAATTAACAGCATTGTCTCCTCTTCCAGAGAACCTGGGATCAACTACCAGCAACTATATGTTGGCCCATCTCCAGTGTCAGGGGATCAGACAGACAAACAGACAGACAGAAAGACAGAGATAAGGATAGCAGGCCTGCCTGGTCTTTCTTTCTTTCTTATCCTTTTTAAAAAATGTTTATTTATTTATTTATGTATTTTTTAGATATAAGTACACTGTAGCTGTCTTCAGACACTCCAGAAGAGGGTGTCAGATTCTGGAGAATCTAAATCCCTCTTATGGTCTGCATATGATGTACATAAACACAGCCTCACATATACATCTAAAAATTTAAAGATGGGTGGGGTCACTAAAGAAAGGGCTCAACAATTAACAGCATTGTCTCCTCTTCCAGAGAACCTGGGATGAACTACCAGCAACTATATGGTGGCCCATCTCCAGTTCCAGGGGATCAGACAGACAGACAGACAGACAGAGATAAGGATGGCAGGCGTGCCTGGTCTTTCTTTCTTTATTATACTGTTGAAAAAATGTTTATTTATTTATTTATTTATTTTTATTTATGTATTTATTAGATATAAGTACACTGTAGCTGTCTTCAGACACTCTAGAAGAGGGTCTCATCTTCTGGAGAATCTAAATCCCTCTTATGGTCTTCATATGATGTACATAAACACAGCCTCACATATACTTCTAAAAATTTAAAGATGGGTGGGCCCACTGAAAGGGCTCAACAATTAACAGCATTGTCTCTTCTTCCAGAGAACGTGGGATCAACTACCAGCAACTATATGGTGGCCCATCTCAAGTTCCAGGGGATAAGACAGACAGACAGACAGACAGAGATAAGGATGGCAGGCCTGCCTGATTTTTCTTTCTTTCTTATCCTTATAAAAAAATGTTTATTTATTTGTTTATTTGTTTATTTATTTATTTATTTATTTATTTATTTATTTATTTATCAGATATAAGTACACTGTAGCTGTCTTCAGACTCTCCAGAAGAGGGTGTCAGATTCTGGAGAATCTATATCCCTCTTATGGTCTGCATATGATGTACATGAACACAGCCTCACATATACTTCTAAAAATTTAAAGATGGGTGGGGCCACTGAAAGGGCTCAAAAATTAACAGCATTGTCTCCTCTTCCAGAGAACCTGGGATCAACTACCAGAAACTATATGGTGGCCCATCTCGAGTCCAAGGGGATCAGACAGACTGTAGACAGACAGAAAGACAGACAGAGATAAGGATGGCAGGCCTGCCTGGTCTTTCTTTCTTTCTTATCCTGTTTAAAAAATGTTTATTTATTTATTTATTTATTTATTTATTTATTTATTTATTTATTTAATATAAGTACACTGTAGCTGTCTTCAGACACTCCAGAAGAGGGTGTCAGATTCTGGAGAATCTAAATCACATTTATGGTCTGCATAAGATGTACATAAACACAGCCTCACATATACTTCTAAATATTTAAAGATGGGTGGCGCCACTGAAAGGGCTCAACAATTAACAGCATTGTATCCTCTTCCAGAGAACCTGGGATCAACTACCAGCAACACTATGGTGGCCCATCTACAGTTCCAGGGTATCAGACAGACAGATAGACAGACAGACAGAGATAAGGGTGGCAGGCCTGCCCGGTCTTTCTTACTTTCTTATCCTTTTAAAAAAATGTTTATTTATTTATTTATTCATTTATTTATTTATTTATTTATTTATTTATTTATGTATTTATTAGATATAAGTAAACTGTAGCTGTCTTCAGACACTCCAGAAGAGGGTGTCAGATTCTTGAGAATCTAAATCCCTCTTATGGTCTGCATATGATGTACATAAACACAGCCTCACATATACTTCTAAAATTTTAAAGATGGGTGGAGCCACAGAAAGGGCTCAACAATTAACAGCATTGTCTCCTCTTCCAGAGAACCTTGGATAAACTACCAGCAACTATATGGTAGCCCATCTCCAGTTCTAGGGTATCACACAGACAGACAGACAGACAGAGATAAGGGTGGCAGGCTTGCCTGGTCTTTCTTTCTGTCTTATCCTTTTTAAAAAATGTTTATTTATTTATTTATTTATTTATTTATTTATTTATTTATTTATGTATTTATTAGATATAAGTACACTGTAGCTGTCTTCAGAAAATACAGAAGAGGGTGTCAGATTCTGGAGAATCTAAATCCCTCTTATGGTCTGCATATGATGTACATAAACACAGCCTCACATACCCTTCTAAAAATTTAAAGATGGGTAGGGCCACTGAAAGGGCTCAACAATTAACAGCATTGTCTCCTCTTCCAGAGAACCTGGGATCAACTACCAGCAACTATATGGTGGCCTATCTCCAGTTCCAAAGGATCATATAGATAGACAGACAGACAGACAGAGATAAGGATGGCAGGACTTCCTGGTGTTTCTTTCTTTCTTATCCTTTTTAAAAAATGTTTATTTATTTATTTATTCATGTATTTATTATATTTACGTACACTGTAGCTGTCTTCAGACACTCCAGAAGAGGGTGTCAGTTTCTGGAGAATCTAAATCACTCTTATGGTCTGAATATGATGTACATAAACACAGCCTCAGATATACTTATAAAAATTTAATGAAGGGTGGGGCCACTGAAAGGGCTCAATAATTTACAGCATTGTCTCCTCTTCCAGAGAACCTTGGATAAACTACCAGCAACTATATGGTGGCCCATATCCAGTACCAGAGGATCAGACAGACAGACAGGCAGACAGACAGAGATAAGGATGGCAGGCCTGCCAGGTCTTTCTTTCTTTCTTGTCCTTTTGAAAAAATGTTTATTTATTTATGTATTTATTATATATAAGTACCCTTAGCTATCTACAGACACTCCAGAAGAGGGTGTCAGATTCTGAAGAATCTAAAACCATCTTATGGTCTGCATATGATGTACATAAACACAGCCTCAGATATACTTCTAAAAATTTAAAGATGGGTGGGGCCACTGAAAGGGCTCAACAATTAACAGCATTGTCTCCTCTTCCAGAGAACCTGGGATCAACTACCAGCAACTATATGGTGACCTATCTTCAGTTCCAAAGGATCATATAGAGAGACAGACAGACAGACAGACAGAAATGAGGATGGCAGGCCTGCCTGGTCTTTCTTTCTTTCTTATCCATTTGAAAAAATGTTTACTTATTAATTAATTAATTAATTAATTAATTAATTAATTCATTTATTTATTAGATATAAGTACACTGTAGCTGTCTTCAGACACTCCAGAAAAGGGTGTGAGATTCTGGAGAATCTAAATACCTCTTATGGTCTGCATATGATGTACATAAACACAGACTCAAGTATACTTCTAAAAATTTAAAGATGGGTGGGGCCAAAGAATGGGCTCAACAATTAACAGTGTTGTCTCCTCTTGCAGAGAACCTGGGATCAACTACCAGCAACTATATGGTGGCCCATATGCAGTTCCAGGGATCAGACAGACAGACAGACAGACAGAGATAAGGATGGCAGGCCTGCCTGGTCTTTCTTTCTTACTTATCCTGTTTAAAAAATGTTTATTTATTTATTTATTTATTTATTTATTAGATATAAGTACACTGTAGCTGTCTTCAGACACTCCAGAAGAGGGTGTCAGATTCTGGAGAATTTAAATCACTCTTATGGTCTGCATATGATGTACATAAATACAGCCTCACATTTACCTCTAAAAATTTAAAGATGGGTGGGGCCACTGAGAGGGCTCAACAATTAACAGCATTGTCTCCTCTTCCAGAGAACATTGGATAAACTACCAGCAACTATATGGTGGCCCATCTCCAGTTCCAGGGTATCAGACAGACAGACAGAGAGACAGAGATAAGGATGGAGGCCTGCCTGGTCTTTCTTTCTTTCTTATACTTTAAAAAAAATGTTTATTTATTTATTTATTTATTTATTTATTTATTTATTTATTTATTTATTAGAAATAAGTACACTGTAGCTGTCTTCAGACACTCTAGAAGAGGGTCTCATCTTCTGGAGAATCTAAATCCCTCTTATGGTCTTCATATGATGTACATAAACACAGCCTCACATATACTTCTAAAAATTTAAAGATGGGTGGGCCCACTGAAAGGGCTCAACAATTAACAGCATTGTCTCTTCTTCCAGAGAACGTGGGATCAACTACCAGCAACTATATGGTGGCCCATCTCAAGTTCCAGGGGATAAGACAGACAGACAGACAGACAGAGATAAGGATGGCAGGCCTGCCTGATTTTTCTTTCTTTCTTATCCTTTTAAAAAAATGTTTATTTATTTGTTTATTTGTTTATTTATTTATTTATTTATTTATTTATTTATTTATTTATTTATTTATCAGAAATAAGTACACTGTAGCTGTCTTCAGACTCTCCAGAAGAGGGTGTCGGATTCTGGAGAATCTATATCCCTCTTATGGTCTGCATATGATGTACATGAACACAGCCTCACATATACTTCTAAAAATTTAAAGATGGGTGGGGCCACTGAAAGGGCTCAAAAATTAACAGCATTGTCTCCTCTTCCAGAGAACCTGGGATCAACTACCAGCAACTATATGGTGGCCCATCTCGAGTCCAAGGGGATCAGACAGACTGTAGACAGACAGAAAGACAGACAGAGATAAGGATGGCAGGCCTGCCTGGTCTCTCTTTATTTATTATCCTGTTTAAAAAATGTTTATTTATTTATTTATTTATTTATTTATTTATTTATTTATTTATTTATTTATTTGATATAAGTACACTGTAGCTGTCTTCAGACACTCCAGAAGAGGGTGTCAGATTCTGGAGAATCTAAATCACATTTATGGTCTGCATAAGATGTACATAAACACAGCCTCACATATACTTCTAAATATTTAAAGATAGGTGGCGCCACTGAAAGGGCTCAACAATAACAGCATTGTATCCTCTTCCAGAGAACCTGGGATCAACTACCAGCAACACTATGGTGGCCCATCTACAGTTCCAGGGTATCAGACAGACAGACAGACAGACAGACAGAGATAAGGGTGGCAGGCCTGCCCGGTCTTTCTTACTTTCTTATCCTTTTAAAAAAATGTTTATTTATTTATTTATTTATTTATTTATTTATTTATTTATTCATTTATTTATTTATTTATTTATTTATTTATTTATTTATTTATTCATTCATTTATTTATTTATTTATTTATTTATTTATTTATTTATTTATTAGATATAAGTAAACTGTAGCTGTCTTCAGACACTCCAGAAGAGTGTGTGAGATTCAGAAGAATCTAAATACCTCTTATGGTCTGCATATGATGTACATAAACACAGACTCAAGTATACTTCTAAAAATTTAAAGATGGGTGGGGCCAAAGAATGGGCTCAACAATTAACAGCGTTTTCTCCTCTTCCAGATAACCTGGGATCAACTACCAGCAACTATATGGTGGCCCATCTGCAGTTACAGGGATCAGACAGACAGACAGACAGACAGAGATAAGGATGGCAGGCCTGCCTGGTCTTTCTTTCTTACTTATCCTGTTTAAAAAATGTTTATTTATTTATTTATTTATTTATTTATTTATGTATTTATTAGATATAAGTACACTGTAGCTGTCTTCAGACACTCCAGAAGAGGGTGTCAGATTCTGGAGAATTTAAATCACTCTTATGGTCTGCATATGATGTACATAAATACAGCCTCACATTTACCTCTAAATATTTAAAGATGGGTGGGGCCACTGAGAGGGCTCAACAATTAACAGCATTGTCTCCTCTTCCAGATAACATTGGATAAACTACCAGCAACTATATTGTGGCCCATCTCCAGTTCCAGGGTATCAGACAGACAGACAGAGAGACAGAGATAAGGATGGAGGCCTGCCTAGTCTTTCTTTCTTTCTTATACTTTAAAAAAATGTTTATTTATTTATTTATTTATTTATTTATTTATTTATTTATTTATTTATGTATTTATTAGAAATAAGTACACTGTAGCTGTCTTCAGACACTCTAGAAGAGGGTCTCATCTTCTGATGAATCTAAATCACTCTTATGGTCTTCATATGATGTACATAAACACAGCCTCACATATACTTCTAAAAATTTAAAGATGGGTGGGCCCACTGAAAGGGCTCAACAATTAACAGCATTGTCTCTTCTTCCAGAGAACTTGGGATCAACTACCAGCAACTATATGGTGGCCCATCTCAAGTTCCAGGGATAAGACAGACAGACAGACAGACAGAGATAAGGATGGCAGGCCTGCCTGATTTTTCTTTCTTTCTTATCCTTTTAAAAAATGTTTATTTATTTGTTTATTTGTTTATTTATTTATTTATTTATTTATCAGATATAAGTACACTGTAACTGTCTTCAGACTCTCCAGAAGAGGGTGTCAGATTCTGGAGAATCTATATCCCTCTTATGGTCTGCATATGATGTACATGAACACAGCCTCACATATACTTCTAAAAATTTAAAGATGGGTGGGGCCACTGAAAGGGCTCAAAAATTAACAGCATTGTCTCCTCTTCCAGAGAACCTGGGATCAACTACCAGAAACTATATGGTGGCCCATCTCGAGTCCAAGGGGATCAGACAGACTGTAGACAGACAGAAAGACAGACAGAGATAAGGATGGCAGGCCTGCCTGGTTTTTCTTTCTTTCTTATCCTGTTTAAAAAATGTTTATTTATTTATTTATTTATTTATTTATTTATTTATTTATTTATTTGATATAAGTACACTGTAGCTGTCTTCAGACACTCCAGAAGAGGGTGTCAGATTCTGGAGAATCTAAATCACATTTATGGTCTACATAAGATGTACATAAACACAGCCTCACATATACTTCTAAATATTTAAAGATGGGTGGCGCCACTGAAAGGGCTCAACAATTAACAGCATTGTATCCTCTTCCAGAGAACCTGGGATCAACTACCAGCAACACTATGGTGGCCCATCTACAGTTCCAGGGTATCAGACAGACAGACAGACAGACAGACAGAGATAAGGGTGGCAGGCCTGCCCGGTCTTTCTTACTTTCTTATCCTTTTTAAAAAATGTTTATTTATTTATTTATTTATTTATTTATTTATTTATTTATGTATTTATTAGATATAAGTAAACTGTAGCTGTCTTCAGACACTCCAGAAGAGGGTGTCAGATTCTGGAGAACCTAAATCCCTCTTATGGTCTGCATATGATGTACATAAACACAGCCTCACATATACTTCTAAAATTTTAAAGATGGGTGGGGCCACAGAAAGGGCTCAACAATTAACAGCATTGTCTCCTCTTCCAGAGAACCTTGGATAAACTACCAGCAACTATATGGTTGCCCATCTCCAGTTCTAGGGTATCACACAGACAGACAGACAGACAGAGATAAGGGTGGCAGGCTTGCCTGGTCTTTCTTTCTGTCTTATCCTTTTTAAAAAATGTTTATTTATTTATTTATTTATTTATTTATTTATTTATTAGATATAAGTACACTGTAACTGTCTTCAGAAAATACAGAAGAGGGTGTCAGATTCTGGAGAATCTAAATCCCTCTTATGGTCTGCATATGATGTACATAAACACAGCCTCACATACCCTTCTAAAAATTTAAAGATGGGTGGGGCCACTGAAAGGGCTAAACAATTAACAGCATTGTCTCCTCTTCCAGAGAACCTGGGATCAACTACCAGCAACTATATGGTGGCCTATCTCCAGTTCCAAAGGATCATATAGATAGACAGACAGACAGACAGAGATAAGAATGGCAGGACTTCCTGGTGTTTCTTTCTTTCTTATCCTTTTTAAAAAATGTTTATTTATTTATTTATTCATGTATTTATTATATTTACGTACACTGTAGCTGTCTTCAGACACTCCAGAAGAGGGTGTAAGTTTCTGGAGAATCTAAATCACTCTTATGGTCTGAATATGATGTACATAAACACAGCCTCAGATATACTTATAAAAATTTAATGAAGGGTGGGGCCACTGAAATGGCTCAATAATTTACAGCATTGTCTCCTCTTCCAGAGAACCTTGGATAAACTACCAGCAACTATATGGTGGCCCATATCCAGTACCAGAGGATCAGACAGACAGACAGACAGACAGACAGACAGAGATAAGAATGGCAGGCCTGCCAGGTCTTTCTTTCTTTCTTGTCCTTTTTAAAAAATGTTTATTTATTCATGTATTTATTATATATAAGTTCTCTGTAGCTATCTACAGACACTCCAGAAGAGGGTGTCAGATTCTGAAGAATCTAAAACCATCTTATGGTCTGCATATGATGTACATAAACACAGCCTCAGATATACTTCTAAAAATTTAAAGATGGGCGGGGCCACTGAAAAAGCTCAACAATTAACAGCATTGTCTCCTCTTCCAGAGAACCTGGGATCAACTACAAGCAACTATATAGTGGCCTATCTTCAGTTCCAAAGGATCATATAGAGAGACAGACAGACAGACAGAAATGAGGATGGCAGGCCTGCCTGGTCTTTCTTTCTTTCTTATCCATTTGAAAAAATGTTTACTTATTAATTAATTAATTAATTAATTTACTTATTTATTTATTTATTTATTAGATATAAGTACACTTTAGCTGTCTTCAGACACTCCAGAAGAGGGTGTGAGATTCTGAAGAATCTAAATACCTCTTATGGTCTGCATATGATGTACATAAACACAGACTCAAGTATACTTCTAAAAATTTAAAGATGGGTGGGGCCAAAGAATGGGCTCAACAATTAACAGCTTGTCTCCTCTTCCAGAGAACCTGGGATCAACTACCAGCAACTATATGGTGGCCCATCTGCAGTTCCAGGGATCAGACAGACAGACAGACAGACAGACAGAGATAAGGATGGCAGGCCTGCCTGGTCTTTCTTTCTTACTTATCCTGTTTAAAAAATGTTTATTTATTTATTTATTTATTTATTTATTTATTTATTTATGTATTTATTAGATATAAGTACACTGTAGCTGTCTTCAGACACTCCAGAAGAGGGTGTCAGATTCTGGAGAATTTAAATCACTCTTATGGTCTGCATATGATGTACATAAATACAGCCTCACATTTACCAATAAAAATTTAAAGATGGTTGGGGCCACTGAAAGGGCTCAACAATTCACAACATTGTCTCCTCTTCCAGAGAACCTGGGAAAAACTACCAGCAAATATATGGTGGCCCATATCCAGTTCCAGAGGATCAGACAGACAGACAGACAGACAGACAGTGATAAGGATGGCAGGCCTGCCTGATTTTTCTTTCTTTCTTATCCTTTTTAAAAAATGTTTATTTAATTATTAATTTATGTATGTATTTATTAGATATAAGTACACTGTAGCTGTCTTCAGACACTCCAGTAGAAGGTGTCAGATTCTGAAGAATCTAAAACCATCTTATGGTCTGCATATGATGTACATAAACACAGCCTCAGATATACTTCTAAAATTTAATGAAGGGTGGGGCCACTGAAAGGGCTCAACAATTAACAGCATTATCTCCTCTTCCAGAGAACCTGGGATCAACTACCAGCAACTTTATGGTGGCCCATCTACAGTTCCAGGGGATCAGACAGACAGACAGACAGACAGAGATAAGGATGGCAGGCCTGCCATGTCTTTCTTTCTTACTTATCCTGTTTAAAAAATGTTTATTTATTTATTTATTTACGTATTTATTAGATATAAGTACACTGTAGCTGTCTTCAGACAGTCCAGAAAAGGGTGTCAATTCTGGAGAATCTAAATCCCTCTTACGGTCTGCATATGATGTACATAAACACAGCCTCACATATACTTCTAAACATTTAAAGATGGGTGGGGCCACTGAAAGGGCTCAACAATGAACATCATTGTCTCCTCCTCCAGAGAACCTGGGAAAAACTAACAGCAAATATATGGTGGCCCTTATCCAGTTCCAAAGGTTCAGACAGAGAGACAGACAGACAGAGATAAGGATGGCAGGCCTGCCTGATTTTTCTTTCTTTCTTATCCTTTTTAAAAAATGTTTATTTATTTATTAATTTATTTATTTATGTATTTATTAGATATAAGTACACTGTAGCTGTCTTCAGACACTCCAGTAGACGGTTTCAGATTCTGAAAAATCTAAAACCATCTTCTGGTCTGCATATGATGTACATAAACACAGCCTCAGATATACTTCAAAAAATTTAATGAAGGATGGGGCCACTGAAAGGGCTCAACAATTAACAGCATTATCTCCTCTTCCAGAGAACCTGGGATCAACTACCAGCAACTATATGGTGGCTCATCTCCAGTTCCCAGGGATCAGACAGACACACAGACACACAGACAGAGATCGATGGCAGGCCTGCCTGGTCTTTCTTTCTTTCTTATACTTTTTAAAAAATGTTTATTTATTTATTTATTCATGTATTTATTAGATATAAGTACACTGTAGCTGTCTTAGACACTCCAGAAGTGGGTGTCTGGTTCTGTAGAATCTAAATCCCTCTTATGGTCTGCATATGATGTACATAAACACAGCCTAACATACAGTTCTAAATATTTAAAAATGGGTGGGGCCATTGAAAGGGCTCAACAATGAACAGCATTGTCTCTTCTTCCAGAGAACCTCGGCTCAACTACCAGCAACTATATGGTGGCCCATCTCCAGTTCCAGGGGATCAGACAGACAGACAGTCAGACAGACAGAGATAAGGATGGCAGGACTGCCTGGTCTTTCTTTCTTTCTTATCCTTTTGAAAAAATGTTTACTTATTTATTTATTTATGTATTTATTAGATATAAGTAAACTGTAGCTGTCTTCAGACACTCCAGAAGAGGGTGTCAGATTCTGGAGAATCTAAATCCCTCTTATGGCCTGCATATGATGTACATAAACACAGACTCATGTATACTTCTAAAAATTTAAAGATGTGTGGGGCCACTGAGAGGGCTCAACAATTAACAGCATTGTCTCATCTTCCAGAGAACCTGGGATCAACTACCAGCAACTATATGGTGGCTCATCTCCAGTTCCAGTGGATCAGAAAGACAGAGAGACAGACAGACAGAGATAAGGATGGCAGGCCTGCCTGGTCTTTCTTTATTTCTTATCCTTTATAAAAAATGTTTATTTTTTTATTTATATATTTATTTATTTATTTATTTATTTATTTATGTATTTATTAGATATAAGTACACTGTTGCCGTCTTCAGACACTCCAGAAGAGGGTGTCAGATTCTAGAGAATCTAAATCCCTCTTATGGTCTGCATATGATGTACATAAACACAGCCTCACATATACTTCTAAAAATTTAAAGAAAGGTGGGACCACTGAAAGGGCTCAACAATTACCATCACTGTCTCCACTTCCAGAGAACCTGGGATCAACTACCAGCAACTATATGGTGGCCCATCTGCAGTTCCAGGGGATCAGACAGACAGACAGACAGACAGAGATAAGGATGGCAGGCCTGCCAGGTCTTTCTTTCTTACTTATCCTGTTTAAAAAATGTTTATTTATTTATTTTTTTATGTATTTATGTATTTATTAGATATAAGTACACTGTAGCTGTTCAGACACTCCAGAAGAGTGTGTCAGATTCTGGAGAATCTAAATCCCTCTTATGGTCTGCATATGATGTACATAAACACAGCCTCACGTATAATTCTAAAAATTTAAAGATGGGTGGGACCACTGAAAGGGCTTAACAATTAACATCATTGTCTCCTCTTCCAGAGAACCTGGGATCAACTACCAGCAACTATATGGTGGCCCATATCCAGTTCCAAAGGTTCAGACAGACAGACAGACAGACAGAGATACGGATGGCAGGCCTGCCTGATTTTTCTTTCTTTCTTATCCTTTATAAAAAATGTTTTTTTATTTATTAATTTATTTATTTATGTATTTATTAGATATAAGTACACTGTAGCTGTCTTCAGACACTCCAGTAGACGGTGTCAGATTCTGAAAAATCTAAAACCATCTTCTGGTCTGCATATGATGTACATAAACACAGCCTCAGATATACTTTAAAAAATTTAATGAAGGGTGTGGCCACTGAAAGGGCTCAACAATTATCAGCATTATCTCCTCTTCCAGAGAACCTGGGATCAACTACCATCAACTATATGGTGGCTCATTTCTAGTTCTCAGGGATCAGACAGACAGACAGACAGACACACAGACAGAGATATGGATGGCAGGCCTGCCTGGTCTTTCTTTCTTTCTTATCCTTTTTAAAAAATGTTTATTTATTTATTTATTTATTTATTTATTTATTTATTTATTTATTTATTAGATATAAGTACACTGTAGCTCTCTTAGACACTCCAGAAGAGGGTGTCAGGTTCTGGAGAATCTAAATCCCTCTTATGGTCTGCATATGATGTACATAAACACAGCCTCACATACAGTTCTAAACATTTAAAGATGGGTGAGGCAATTGAAAGGGCTCAACAATGAACAGCATTGTCTCCTCTTCCAGAGAACCTGGGAAAAACTAACAGCAAATATATGGTGGCCCATATCCAGTTCCAGAGGTTCAGACAGACAGACAGACAGACAGAGATAAGGATGGCAGGCCTGCCTGATTTTTCTTTCTTTCTTATCCTTTATAAAAATGACTATTTATTTATTAATTTATTTATTTATGTATTTATTAGATATAAGTACACTGTAGCTGTCTTCAGACACTCCAGTAGACGGTGTCAGATTCTGAAAAATCTAAAACCATCTTCTGGTCTGCATATGATGAACATAAACACAGCCTCAGATATACTTCAAAAAATTTAATGAAGGGTGGGGCCACTGAAAGGGCTCAACAATTAACAGCATTATCTCCTCTTCCAGAGAACCTGGGATCAACTACCAGCAACTATATGGTGGCTCATTTCCAGTCCCAGGGATCAGACAGACAGACAGACAGACACACAGACAGAGATATGGATGGCAGGCCTGCCTGATCTTTCTTTCTTGCTTATCCTTTTTAAAAAATGTTTATTTTTTATTTATTTATGTATCTATTAGATATAAGTACACTGTAGCTGTCTTTAGACACTCCAGAAGAGGGTGTCAGGTTCTGGAGAATCTAAATCCCTCTTATGGTCTGCATATGATGAACATAAACACAGCCTCACATACAGTTCTAAACATTTAAAGATGGGTGGGGCCATTGAAAGGGCTCAACAATGAACAGCATTGTCTCCTCTTCCAGAGAACCTCGGCTCAACTACCAGCAAATATATGGTGGCCCATCTCCAGTTCCCAGGGATCAGACAGACAGACAGACAGACAGACAGAGATAAGGATGGCAGGCCTGCCTGGTCTTTCTTTCTTTCTTATCCTTTTTAAAAAATGTTTATTTAATTATTTATTTATGTATTTATTACATATAAGTACACTGTAGCTGTCTTCAGACACTCCAGAAGAGGGTGTCAGATTCTGGAGATTCTAAATCCCTCTTATGGCCTGCATATTATGTACATAAACACAGCCTCACATATACTTCTAAAAATTTATAGATGGGTGGGACCAATGAAAGGGCTCAACAATTACCATCACTGTCTCCACTTCCAGAGAACCTTGGATCAACTATCAGCAACTATATAGTGGCCCACCTCCAGTTCCAGGGGATCAGACAGGCTGTCAGACAGACAGACAGACAGACAGAGAAAAGGATAGCAGGACTGCCTGGTCTTACTTTCTTTCTTATCCTGTTTAAAAAATGTTTATTTATTTATTTATTTATTTATTTATTTATTTACTTATTTATTTATTTATTTATTTATGTATTTATTAGATATAAGTAAACTGTAGCTGTCTTCAAACACTCCAGAAGAGGGTGTCAGATTCTGGAGAATCTAAATCCCTCTTATGGCCTGCATATGATGTACATAAACACAGACTCACGTATACTTCTAAAAATTTAAAGATGTGTGGGGCCACTGAGAGGGCTCAACAATTAACAGCATTGTCTCATCTTCCAGAGAACCTGGGATCAACTACCAGCAACTATATGGTGGCCCATCTCCAGTTCCAGTGGATCAGAAAGACAGACAGACAGACAGACAGAGATAAGGATGGCAGGCCTGCCTGGTCTTTCTTTATTTCTTATCCTTTATAAAAAATGTTTATTTATTTATTTATTTATTTATTTATTTATTTATTTTTGTATTTATTAGATATAAGTACACTGTAGCCGTCTTCAGACACTCCAGAAGAGGGTGTCAGATTCTGGAGAATCTAAATCCCTCTTAAGGTCTGCATATGATGTACATAAACACAGCCTCACATATACTTCTAAAAATTTAAAGATGGGTGGGACCACTGAAAGGGCTCAACAATTACCATCACTGTCTCCACTTCCAGAGAACCTGGGATCAACTACCAGCAACTATATGGTGGCCCATCTGCAGTTCCAGGGGATCAGACAGGCTGTCAGACAGACAGACAGACAGACAGAGATAAGGATGGCAGGACTGCCTGGTCTTACTTTCTTTCTTATCCTGTTTAAAAAATGTTTATTTATTTATTTATTTATTTATTTATTTATTTATTTATTTATTTATGTATTTATTAGATATAAGTACAATGTAGCTGTCTTCAACACTCCAGAAGAGGTTGTCAGATTCTGGAGTCTAAATCCCTCTTATGGTCTGCATATGATGTACATAAACACAGCCTCACATATACATCTAAAAATTTAAAGATGGGTGAGAGCAATGAAAGGGCTCAACAATTAACAGCATTGTCTCCTCTTCCAGAGAACCTGGGATCAACTACCAGCAACTATATGGTGGCCCATCTACAGTTCCAGGGGATCAGAAAGGCAGACAGACAGACAGACAGAGATGAGGATTGCAGGCCTGCCTGGTCTTTCTTTCTTTCTTGTCCTTTTTAAAAAATGTTTATTTATTTATGTATTTATTATATATAAGTACACTGTAGCTATCTACAGACACTCCAGAAGAGGGTGTCAGATTCTGAAGAATATAAAACCATCTTATGACCTGCATATGATGTACATAAACACAGCCTCAGATATACTTCTAAAAATTTAAAGATGGGTGGGGCCACTGAAAGGGCTCAACAATTAACAGCATTGTCTCCTCTTCCAGAGAACCTGGGATCAACTACCAGCAACTATATGGTGGCCTATCTTCAGTTCCAAAGGATCATATAGAGAGACAGACAGACAGACAGAGATGAGGATGGCAGGCCTGCCTGGTCTTTCTTTCTTTCTTATCCATTTGAAAAAATGTTTACTTATTAATTAATTAATTAATTAATTAATTAATTTATTTATTAGATATAAGTACACTGTAGCTGTCTTCAGACACTCCAGAAGATGGTGTCAGATTCTGGAGAATCTAAATACCTCTTATGGTCTGCATATGATGTACATAAACACAGACTCAAGTATACTTCTAAAAATTTAAAGATGGGTGGGGCCACTGAATGGGCTCAACAATTAACAGCGTTGTCTCCTCTTCCAGAGAACCTAAGATCAACTACCAGCAACTATATGGTGGCCCATCTGCAGTTCCAGGGGATCAGACAGACAGACAGACAGACAGAGATAAGGATGGCAGGCCTGCCTGGTCTTTCTTTCTTACTTATCCTGTTTAAAAAATGTTTATTTATTTATTTATTTTTTTATTTATGTATTTATTAGATATAAGTACACTGTAACTGTCTTCAGACACTCCAGAAGAGGATGTCAGATACTGGAGAATTTAAATCACTCTTATGGTCTGCATATGATGTACATAAATACAGCCTCACATTTACCTCTAAAAATTTAAAGATGGTTGGGGCCACTGAAAGGGCTCAACAATTCACAGCATTGTCTCCTCTTCCAGAGAACCTGGGAAAAACTACCAGCAAATATATGGTGGCCCATATCCAGTTCCAGAGGATCAGACAGACAGACAGACAGACAGACAGAGATAAGGATGGCAGGCCTGCCTGATTTTTCTTTCTTTCTTATCCTTTTTAAAAAATGTTTATTTATTTATTAATTTATTTATTTATGTATTTATTAGATATAAGTACACTGTAGCTGTCTTCAGACACTCCAGAAGGTTTTATAAAACCTTTATAAAAACGTTTTATAAAAAGTGTTAAATTTTTTAAAAATTAAAAAAAAAATACCAGATCACCATCACACAGCATTGGCTGTCTTCAGGTTTATCCTTTCAGCCTCCAACACAAAAAGCAATGGCTGGCTGTCTTCAGGTGTATCCTATTCTCCAGTCTTATTTCCAACCTAAGAGCTGGGCTGAGCTGCCTCATTATGTAATTGCAAACCTTCCTTGGTTTGTCTTTTCCATTTCTAAGACTAACAGGCCTTTTTCTATTTAGAGAATATGCTCATGACTGTACTTTAGATATAGTAAATATAACTGTTGCTTATAAAACTTGTTTTCTAGGAATTTTTAAAGAGCAATGGCAGAGTTTATTTTTTAAAAATATTTTGCATTTATTTATTTGTCTGAGTGATGAAGCTCAGGTCTTCAAACTCGTCAGGAGGTATGATTACCTCCCCTCTGTCTCAACCCCTCTCTCTCCTCTCTCAATGATTGTGTAAGAATGTTTTGCATGTGTATGCTGTGCCCACAGACTCCAGAACAGATTATTAGATCCCCTGGAACTGGAGATGGGCCACCATATATAATACTGGTAATTGAGCCCAGGTTCTCTGGAAGAGGAGACAATGCTCTTAATTGTTGAGCCCTCTCTGTAGCCACATCTTTCTTTCTTTTTTTTTTTTTTGAGTATATGTGAGGCTGTGTTTATATACATCATATGCAGACAATAAGAATGATTTAGATTCTTCAGAATCTGACACCCTCTTCTGGACTGTCTGAAGATAGCTACAGCATACTTAAATATAATAAATATATAAATCTTTAAAAAGAAAAAGAAAAGTAAAAAAGAAAGAACAGGCCTGCCATATGCATGTTCATAGAGGAAAATGGAAGAGACCCCAATCTAACCTCAGCAGGGTGCTTCCTTCTGGATGGTAGCTCACAGTTTCATCCCAGCAAGACAGGCAAATCACTGAGTTCAAGGACAGTAAGGTTCAGGACAGCCAAGGTTAGGAAGGAAAAGGGTCTATGTTGAGAATACAAACCGACAAAAATAAAACTAGGAAAAAGAAGTGACAGTGTAACTTGGGGTAGGGTACCAAAAAGAGAAAGCTTTCTGTTACCACTTACAAACAGCAGTAGACTTGCACCCTTCTGCCCAGGTCCCTGCCTTCCTTTCTAGGAATTCTAAGGATGCCAGGGGGTGGGGCAATCCAGATTAACTTTTTAATAACAAAGTCTTGGTCTTTGATGTCTAGAGGAAGCCCTTCTCAGTGCCTTTAACTACCACTGAACTTTCAGGGCTGTGACTCAACTGTAACAAGGAACAGGGCTAAGAACCTGCAGCCTTTGAAAACAACTATTTTTTTAAAGAGGGGGACACAAATCAGCAGTAGAACCCCTCAGGTTCAGCCATAATACTTGTTAGGGAAACAGCCTCAATGTCCGGAGCTGAGGTTTCATGGGTGAACTGCTTCAAGCTCTGAGTATCATTGAAAGAAAGAAAAGTTATCATGTGGTTCCTTAATTTATTTATTTTATTATTTCTATTTTTTGTTTTCTTTTGTTTTGTTTTAGAAAAGGCCTCAGTCTGTAGCTATGGCTGACCTAGGACAGACTACATGTGTTAATTAGGGTTTCACAGCTGAGAAACAGACCATACCTATGTAAGACTTAGAAAACCCAACAGTCAGTGGTGGCTTGAGCTCTTAATGAGAGCACTCTGGAGGCAGAGGCAGTCAGTTTCTGAGTTCGAGGCCAGCCTGGTTAAAGACAGGGATAGGCAGGGCTAGGCAAGGCAGGGCTGGGCTAGGCTAGGAAAGGCAAGGGGCTAGGCTAGGCTACGCAAGGGGCTAGGCAAGACAGACAGACAGAGAGAAAGACAGACAAGGATGGAAGGCCTGCCTGGTTTTTCTTTCTTCTTTATCCCTTTTAAAAAATGTTTATTTATTTATTTATTTATTTATTTATTTATTTATTTATTTATTAGATATAAGTACACTGTAGCTGTCTTCAGACACTCCAGAAGAGTGTGTCAGATTCTGGAGAATCTAAATCCCTCTTATGGTCTGCATATGATGTACAAAAACACAGCCTCACATATACTTCTAAAAATTTAAAGATGGGTGGGGCCACTGAAAGGGCTCAACAATTAACAGCATTGTCTCCTCTTCCAGAGAACCTGGGATCAACTACCAGCAACTATAAGGTAGCCCATCTCCAGTTCCCGGGGATCAGACAGACAGACAGACAGACAGACAGAGATAAGGATGGCAGGCCTGCCTGGTCTTTCTTTCTTACTTATCCTTTTTAAAACATGTTTATTTCTTTATTTATGTATTTATTAGATATAAGTACATTGTAGCTGTCTTCAGACACTCCAGAAGAGTGTGTCAGATTCTGGAGAATCTAAATCCCTCTTATGGTCTGCATATGATGTACATAAACACAGCCTCACATATACTTCTAAAAATTTAAAGATGGGTGGGGCCACTGTAAGGGCTCAACAATTAACAGCATTGTCTCCTCTTCCAGAGAACCTGGGATCAAGTACCAGCAAAAATATGGTGGCCCATCTCCAGTTTCAGGGGATCAGACAGACAGACAGACAAACAGACAAGGATGGCAGGCCTGCCTGGTTTTTCTTTCTTTCTTATCCTTTTTAAAACATGTTTATTTATTTATTTATGTATTTATTAGATATAAGTACACTGTAGCTGTCTTCAGACACTCCAGAAGAGGGATCAGATTCTGGAGAATGTAAATCCCTCTTATGGTCTGCATATGATGTACATAAACACAGCCTCACAAATACTTCTAAAAATTTAAAGTGGGTGGTGCCACTGAAAGGGCTCAAAAATTTACAGCCTTGTCTCCTCTTGCAGAGAATCTGGGATCAACTACCAGCAACTATATGGTGGCCCACTCCAGTTCCAGGGTATCAGACAGACAGACAGACAGACAGAGATAAGGATGGCAGGCTTTCCTGGTCTTTCTTTTTTTCTTATCCTTTTTAATAATGCTTATTTATTTATTTATTTATTTATTAGATATAAGTACACTGTAGCTGTCTTCAGACACTCCAGAAGAGAGTGTCAGATTCTGGAGAATCTAAATCCCTCTTATTGTCTGCATATGATGTACATAAACACAGCCTCACATTTACTTCTAAAAATTAAAGATGGGTGTTGCCACTGAACGGCTCAAAAATTAACAGCATTGTCTCCACTTCCAGAGAACCTGAGATCAACTACCAGCAACTATATGGTGGCCCATCTCCAGTTCCAGGGGATCAGACAGAGAGACAGACATACAGACAGATAGAGATAATGATGGCAGGCCTGCTTCGTCTTTCTTTCTTTCTTATCCTTTTTAAGAAATGTTTATTTATTTATTTATGTATTTATTAGATATAAGTACACTGTAGCTGTCTTCAGACATCAGGAAGAAGGTGTCAGATTCTGGAGAATCTAAATCCCTCTTATGGTCTGAATATGATGTACATAAACACAGACTCACATTTACTTCCAAAAATTAAAGATGTGTGGGGCCACTGTATGGGCTCAACCATTAACAGCATTGTCTCCTCTTCCAGAGAACCTGGGATCAACTACCAGCAACTATATGGTGGCCCATCTCCAGTTCCAGAGGATCAGACAGAGAGACAGACAGACAGACATATAGAGATAACGATGGCAGGCCTGCCTGGTCTTTCTTTCTTATCCTTTTTAAGAAATGTTTATTTACTTATTTATGTATTTATTAGATAAAAGTACACTGTAGCTATCTTCAGACACTCCAGAAGAGGGTGTCAGATTCTGGAGAATCTAATTCCCTCTTATGGTCTGCATATGATGTACATAAACACAGCCTCACATATACTTCTAAAAATTTACAGATGGGTGGAGCCACTGAAAGGGCTCAACAATTAACCGCATTGTCTCCTCTTCCAGAGAACCTGGGTTCAACTTCCAGCACCTATATGGTGGCCCATCTCCAGTTCCAGGATATCAGACAGATAGACAGACAGACAGACAGAGAGACAGAGATAAGGAAGGCAGGCCTCCCTGGTCTTTCTTTCTTTCTTATCCTTTTTAAAAAATGTTTATTTATATATTTATTTATTTATTTATTTATTTATTTATTAGATATAAGTACACTGTGTCTGTCTTCAGACACTCCAGAAGATGGTGTCAGATTCTGGAGAATCTAAATCCCTCTTATGGTCTGTATATGATGTACATAAACACAGCCTCACATATACTTCAAAAATTTAAAGATGTATGGGGTCACTGAAAGGGCTCAACAATTAACAGCATTATCTCCTCTTCCAGACAACCTGGGATCAACTACCAGCAACTATATGGTGGCTCATCTCCACTTCTAAGGTATCAGACAGAAAGACAGACAGACAGACAGACAAGGGTGGCAGGCCTGCCTGGTTTTTTTTCTTTCTCATCCTTTTTAAAAATGTTTATTTATTTATTTATGTATTTATTAAATATAAGTACACTTTAGCCGTCTTCAGACACTCCAGGAGAGGGTGTCAGATTCTGGATAATCTAAATCCCTCTTATGGTGTGCATATGATGTACATAAACACAGACTCACATTTACTTCCAAAAATTTAAAGATGTGTGGGGCCACTGAAAGGGCTCAACCATTAACAGCATTGTCTCCTCTTCCAGAGAACCTGGGATCAACTACCAGCAACTATATTGTGGCCCATCTCCAGTTCCAGTGGATCAGAAAGACAGACAGACAGACAGACAGAGATAAGGATGCCAGGCCTGCCTGGTCTTTCTTTATTTCTTATCCTTTAAAAAAAATGTTTATTTATTTATTTATTTATTTATTTATTTATTTATTTATTTATTAGATATAAGTACACTGTAGCTGCCTTCAGACACTCCAGAAGAGGGTTTCAGATTCTGGAGAATCTAAATCCCTCTTATGGTCTGCATATGATGTACATAAACACAGCCTCACATATACTTCTAAAAATTTAAAGATTGGTGGGACCACTGAAAGGGCTCAACAATTACCATCACTGTCTCCACTTCCAGAGAACCTGGTATCAACTATCAGCAACTATATAGTGGCCCACCTCCAGTTCCAGGGGATCAGACAGACTGTCAGACAGACAGACAGAGATAAGGATGGCAGGCTTGCCTGGTCTTTCTTTCTTTCTTATCCTTTTGAAAAAATGTTTGCTTATTTATTTATTTATGTATTTATTAGATATAAGTACACTGTAGCTGTCTTCAGACACTCCAGAAGACGGTGTCAGATTCTGGAGAATCTAAATCCCTCTTTTGGCCTGCAT
This sequence comes from Mus caroli, assembly GCF_978045245.1. Classification (NCBI taxonomy): domain Eukaryota; kingdom Metazoa; phylum Chordata; class Mammalia; order Rodentia; family Muridae; genus Mus; species Mus caroli. Next base: position 49,494 of record NW_028227696.1, on the reverse strand, counting down.
ATTATGTACATAAACACAGACTCACGTATACTTCTAAAAATTTAAAGATGTGTGGGGCCACTGAGAAGAATGGGAGGGTAGGGAAGTGGGGGGAGGTATGGGGGACTTTTGGGATAGCATTGGAAATGTAATTGAGGAAAATATGTAATAAAAAAAAAACAGTGAAAAACATAACAAAACAATTAACAGCATTGTCTCCTCTTCTAGAGAATCTGGGATCAACTACCAGCAACTATATGGTGGCCCTTCTCCAGTTCCAGGGTATCAGACAGACAGACAGACAGAGATAAGGATGGCAGGCCTGCCTGGTCTTTCTTTCTTTCTTATCCTTTTTAAAAAAATATTTATTTATATATATATATATATATTTATTCATTTATTTATTTATTTATTTATTTATTAGATATAAGTACACTGTAGCTATCTTTAGACACTCCAGAAGAGGGTGTCAGATTCTGGAGAATCTAAATCCCTCTTACAATCTGCATATGATGTATATAAACACAGCCTCACATTTTCTTCTAAAAATTTAAAGATGGGTGTGGCTTGGAATAAGATGAGTAACCCTGAAAAAGTCAAAAAATGAAAAATCACACTGTAGGATTTGGAATATGGTGAGAAACCCTGAAAAAGTCGAAAAATGAGAAAAGCATGCAGGAGTACCTGGAATATGGTGAGAAACACTGAAAAAGTCTTAAATGAGAATATCACACTCTAGGACTTGGAATATGGTGAGAAACCCTGAAAATGTCGAAAAATGAGAAAATCATGCAGTAGGACCCAGAATATGGAGAGAAACCCTGAAAAAAAAGTCAAAAAATAAGAAAATCACGCAGTAGGACCTGGAAGCTGGTGAGAAACCCTGAAAAAGTCGAAAAATGAGAAAATCAATCTGTAGGATCTGGAATATGCTGAGAAACCCTGAAAAAGTCGAAAAATGAGAAAATCACACTGTAGGACTTGGAATATGGTGAGAAACCCTGAAAAAGTCGAAAAATGAGAAAATCACGCAGTAGGACCTGGGATTTGGTGAGAAACACTGAAAAAGTCTTAAAATAGAAAATCACACTGTAGTACTTGGAATATGGTGAAAAATACTGAAAAAGACTTAAAATGAGAAAATCACACCTTAGGACCTGGAATATGGTGAGAAACCCTGAAAAGGTCAAAAAAATGAGAAAAATCACACTGTAGTACATGGAATATGGGTAGAAACTCTGAAAAAGTCGCAAATTATAAAATGACAGTGTAGGACCTGGAATATGTTGAGAAAACCTGAAATATTCGAAAAATGAGAAAATGACAATGTAGAACCTGGAATACCGTAAGAAACCCTGAAAAAGTTAAAAAATAAGAAAATCACACTCTAGGACTGGAATATGGTGAGAAACCCTGAAACATCGAAAAATGAGAAAATCATGTAGTAGGACCCAGAATATGGTGAGAAATCCTGAAAAAAGTCGAAAAATGAGAAAATCACGCAGTAGGACCTGGAAGCTGGTGAGAAACCCTGAAAAAGTCGAAAAATGAGAAAATCAAACTGTAGGACCTGGAATATGTTGAGAAACCCTGAAAAATACGAAAAAGGCAAAAATCACACACTAGGACTTGGAATATGATGAGAAACCGTGAAAAAGTCAAAAAATGAAAAAATCACACTGTAGTACCTGGAATATGGTGAGAAACACTAAAAAAGTATTAAAATGAGAAAATCACCCAGTAGGACCTGGAATGTGGTGAGAAACCCTGAAACAGTCGAAATATAAGAAAATCAAACTTGTAGTACATGCAATATGGTGACAAACACTGAAAAAGTCGAAAAATGAGAATATCACACTCTAGGATTTGGAATATGATGAGAAACCCTGAAAAATTCAAAAAATGAGAAAATCACACTGTAGGACTTGGAATATGGTGAGAAACCCTCAAAAAGTCGAAAAATGAGAAAATCATGCACTAGGACCCAGAATATGATGAGAAACACAGAAAAAGTCTTAAAATGAGAAAATCACACTGTAGGACCTGGAATATGGTAAGAAACCCTGAAAATGTCGAAAAATGAGAAAATGACACTGTAGGAGCTGGAATATGGTGAGAAGTCATGAAAAAGTCAAAAAAAAAAAGAAATACACACTTGTAGGACTTGCAATATGGTGAGAGACCCTGAAAAAGTCGAAAAATGAGAAAATCACACAGTAGGACCTAAATATGGTGAGAAACCGTGAAACAGTCGAAATATAAGAAAATCAAACTTGAAGTACCTGCAATATGGTGAGAAACCCTGAAAAAGTCGAAAAATGAAAAAAATCACACTGTAGGATTTGGAATATGATGAGAAACCATGAAAAAGTCAAAAATGAGAAAAATATACTGTAGGAGTTGGAATGTGGTGAGAAAAACTGAAAAAGTCGAAGAATAAGAAAATCACACAAGTAGGACCTCCAATATGGTGAGAAACCCTGAAAAAGTCGAAAAATGAGAAAATTACAGAGTAGGACATGGAATATGGTAAGAAACCCTTTAAAAGTCGGAAAAAGAGAAAATCACACTGTAGGATTTGGAATATGATGAGAAAACCTGAAAAAGTCAAAAAATGAGAAAATCACACTGTAGTACCTGGAATATTGTGAGAAAACACTGAAAAAGTCTAAAAATGAGAAAATCACACAGTAGGACTTGGAATATGGTGAGAAACCCTGAAACAGTCGAAAAATAAGAAAATCAAACTTGTAGTACCTGCAATATGGTGAGAAAACCTGAAAAAGTCGACAAATGAGAAAATCATACTGTAGGACCTGCAATAGGGTGAGAAATTCTGAAAAAGTCAAAAAATGAGAAAATCACACTGTAGGACTTGGAATATGATGAGAAAACCTGAAAAAATCTAAAAATGAGAAAATCACACTGTAGGAGCTGGAATATGGTGAGAAACCCTGAAAAGTCAAAAAAAGAGAAAAATCACACTGTAGGACCTGGAATATGGTGAGAAAACATGAAAAATTCAAAAAGGAGAAAATCACACTCTAGGACTTGGAATATGATGAGAAAACCTGAAAAAGTCCAAAAATGAGAAAATCACACTGTAGGACTTCGAATATGGTGAGAAACTCTGAAAAAGTCAAAAAATGAGAAAATCACCCTGTAGGACTTGGAATATGGTGAGAAACCCTGAAAAAGTCAAAAAATGAGAAAAATCACACTGTAGTACATGGAATATGGTGAGAAACTCTGAAAAAGTCGCAAATTAGAAAATGACAGTGTAGGACCTGGAATATGTTGAGAAAACCTGAAATATTCAAAAAATGAGAAAATGACAATGTAGAACCTGGAATAAGTAAGAAACCCCGAAAATTTTAAAAAAAGAGAAAATCGCACTGTAGCACCTGGAATATGGTGAGAAACAGTGAAAAAGTCAAAAAATGAGAAATTCATGCAGTAGGACCCAGAATATGGTGAGAAACCCTGAAAGAAGTCGGAAAATGAGAAAATCAGGCAGTAGGACTTGGAAGCTACTGAGAAACCCTGAAAAAGACGAAAAGTGAGAATAACAAACTGTAGGACCTGGAATATGTTGAGAAACCCTGAAAAATTCGAAAAAAGCAAAAATCACACTCTAGGACTTGGAATGTGATGAGAAATCCTGAAAAAGTAAAAAAATGAGAAAATCACACTGTAGTACCTGGAATATGGTAAAAAAGTATTAAAATGAGAAAATCACACACTAGGACCTGGAATATGGTGAGAAACTCTGAATAAGTCGAAAACATGAGAAAATCACGCAGTAGCCTGGAATATGGTGAGAAACCCTGAAAAAGTCGAAAAATGAGAAAATCACGCAGTAGTACTTGGAATATGGTGAGAAACACTGAAAAAGTCTTAAAATGAGAAAATCACACTGTAGGTCCTGGAATATGGTGAGAAACTCTGAAAATGTCGAAAAATAAGAAATTCACACTTGTAGGACCTGCAATATGGTGAGAAACCCTGAAAAAGTCAAAAAATGAGAAAATCACACTGTAGGACTTGGAATAAAATGAGAAACCGTGAAAAAGACAAAAAATGACAAAAGTACACGGTAGGAGATGGAATATGGAGAGAAACCGTTAAAAAGTAGAAAAATAAGATATACACACTTGTAGGACATGCAATATGGTGAGAGACCCTGAAAAAGTCTTAAATGAGAAAATCACACTGTAGTACCTGCAATATGGTGAGAAACCCTGAAAAAGTTGAAAAATGAGAAAATCACACTGTAGGACTTGGAATAAGATGAGACACCCTGAAAAAGTCAAAAAATGAGAAAATTTCACTGTAGGACTTGGATTAAGATGAGAAACCCTGAAAAAGTTGAAAAATGAGAAAATCACAATGTAGAAGATGGAATATGGTGAGCAATCCTGAAAAAGTCAAAAAATGAGAAAATCACACTGTGGAACCTGGAATATGGTGAGAAACTCTGAAAAAGGCGAAAAATTGGAAAAATCACACTCTAGGACTTGGAATATGATGAGAAACCCTGAAAAAGTCAAAAATGAGAAAATCAGACTGTAGTAGCTGGAATATGGTGAGAAACATGGA
>NW_028227696.1:0-44816 GCF_978045245.1 Mus caroli | reverse complement strand
TTAGAGATTTTCAAGTATTCTCACAATATTCCTGGTCGTACTTCGTGATTTTCTCATTTTTCGACTTTTTCAGGTTTCTCACCATATTCCAAGTCCTACAGTGTGATTTTCTCATTTTTCGACTTTTTCAGAATTTCTCACCCTATTGCAGGTCCTACAAGTGTGAATTTCTTATTTTTTGACTTTTTCAGGGTTTCTCACCATATTCCAGCTCCTTCAGTGTATATTTCTCATTTTTTGACTTTTTCAGGGTTTCTCACCATATTGCAGATAAGACAAATTTGATTTCTTATTTTTCCACTGCTTCAGTGTTTCTCACCATATTCCAGGTCCTACTGTGTGATTTTCTCATTTTAGACTTTTTCAGTGTTTTCTCACCATATTAAAGGTACTACAGTGTTATTTTCTCATTTTTTTACTTTTTCAGGTTTTCTCATCATATTCCTAGTCCTACAGGGTGTTTTTCTATTTTTTCGACTTTTAAAGGGTTTCTCAACATATTCCAGGTCCTAGAGTGTGATTTTCTCTTTTTTCGACTTTTTCAGAGTTTCTCACCATATTCCAGGTCCTACAGTGTGATTTTCTCATTTTAAGACTTTTTCAGGGTTTCTCAACATATTCCAACTCCTTCAGTGTATTTTTCTCATTTTCGACTTTTTTAGGGTTTCTCATCTTATTCCAAGTCCTACAGTGTGATTTTCTCTTTTAAGACTTTTTCAGGGTTTCTCAACATATTCTAGTTCCTACAGTGTGATTTTCTCATTTTTCGACTTTTTCAGGGTTTCTCACCATATTGGAGGTTCTACAAGTGTTATTTTTTTATTTTTCGACTTTTTCAGGGTTTACTCACCATATTCCAGCTTCTACAGTGTATTTTTCTCATTTTTTGTCTTTTTCACGGTTTCTCATCATATTCTAAATCCTACAGTGTGATTTTCTCATTTTTGGTATTTTTCAGGGTTTCTCACCATATTGCAGGTAATACAAGTTTGATTTTCTCATTTTTCAACTGTTTCAGTGTTTCTCACCATATTGCATGTCCAACTGTGGTGATTTTCTCATTTTGAGACTTTTTCAATGTTTCTAACCGTATTCCAGCTACTACAGTGTGATTTTTTCATTTTTGGACTTTTTCAGGTTTTCTCATCATATTCCAAGTCCTAGAGTGTGATTTTCTCCTTTTTTGACTTTTCATGTTTTCTCACCATATTCCAGGTCCTACAGTGTGATTTTTCTCTTTTTTGACTTTTCATGGTTTCTCACCATATTCCAGCTCCTACAGTGTGATTTTCTCATTTTTAGATTTTTTCAGGTTTTCTCATCATATTCCCAGTCCTACAGTGTGATTTTCTCATTTTTTGACTTTTTCAGAATTTCTCACCCTATTGCAGGTCCTACAGTATGATTTTCTCATTTTTCGACTTTTTCAGGTTTTCTCACCATATTGCAGGTACTACAAGTTTGATTTTCTTATTTTTCGACTGTTTCAGAGTTTCTCACCATATTCCAAGTCCTACTGTGTGATTTTCTCATTTTTAGACTTTTCAGTGTTTTCTCACAATATTCCAGGTACTACAGTGTGATTTTCTCATTTTTTGACTTTTTCAGGTTTTCTCATCATATTCCAAATCCTACAGTGTGATTTTCTCTTTTTCCGACTTTTAAAGGGTTTCTTACCATATTCCATGTCCTAGTCTGTAATTGTCTCATTTTTCGACTTTTTCAGGGTTTCTCACCATATTGGAGGTCCTACTTGTGTGATTTTCTTATTCTTCGACTTTTCAGGTTTTCTCACCACATTCCAACTCCTACAGTATATTTTTCTCATTTTTGACTTTTTCATGGTTTCTCATCATATTCCAAATCCTACATTGTGATTTTTTCATTTTTCGACTTTTTCAGGGTTTCTCACCATATTGCAGGTACTTCAAGTTTGATTTTCTTATATTTCGACTGTTTCACGGTTTCTCTCCATATTTCAGGTCCTACTGTGTGATTTTCTCATTTTTTGAATTTTTCAGTGTTTCTCACCATATTCCAGGTCCTACAGTGTGTTTTTCTCATTTTTCAACTTTTTCAGGGTTTCTCACCATATTGGAGGTCCTACAATTGTGATTTTCTAATTTTTTAACCTTTTCAGGGTTTCTCTCCATATTCCAGTTCCTATAGTGTATTTTTCTTATTTTTTTTACTTTTTCACGGTTTCTCATCATATTCGAAATCCTACAGTGTGATTTTCTCATTTTTCGACTTTTTCAGGGTTTCTCACCATATTTCAGGTACTACAAGTTTTATCTTATTTTTAGACTTTTTCAGTGTTTCTCACCATATTCCATGTACTACAGTGTGATTTTTCTCATTTTTCGTCTTTTTCAGGGTTTCTCACTATATTCCAAGTCCTACAGTGTGATATTCTCATTTTTCGACTTTTTAAGTGTTTCTCACCATATTGCATGTACTACAAGTTTTATTTTCTTATTTTTGGACTGTTTCAGGGTTTCTCACCATATTCCAGGTCCTACAGTGTGATTTTCTCATTTTAATACTTTTTTAGTGTTTCTCACCATATACCAGGTACTACAGTGTGATTTTCTCATTTTTTGAAATTTTCAGGGTTTCTCATCATATTCCAAGTCCTACAGTGTGATTTTCTCATTTTAAGACTTTTTCAGGGTCTCTCACCATATTGCAAGTCCTACAAGTCCTACAAGTTTGTATTTCTTTCTTTTTTTTTTTTTTTTTGGCTTTTTTCAGTACTTCTCAACATATTCCAGCTCCTACAGTGTCATTTTCTCATTTTTCGACATTTTCAGGGTTTCTTACCATATTCCAGGTCCTACAGTGTGATTTTCTCATTTTAAGACTTTTTCTGGGTTTCTCATCATATTCTGGGTCCTAGTCCATGATTTTCTCATTTTTCGACTTTTTCAGGGTTTCTCACCATATTCCAACTCCTACAGTGTGATTTTCTCATTCTTCGACTTTTTCAGGGTTTCTCACCATATTGCAGGTCCTACAAGTGTGAATTTCTTATTTTTGGACTTTTTCAGGGTTTCTCACCATATTCAAGCTCCTACAGTGTGTTTTTGTCATTTTTTTGTCTTTTTCACAGATTCTCATCTTATTCCAAGTCCTATATTGTGATTTTCTCATTTTTTGACTTTTTCAGGGTTTCTCACCATATTACAGGTACTACAAGTTTGATTTTCTTATTTTTCGATATTTCAGGGTTTCTCACCATATTCCAGGTCTAACAGTGCGATTTTCTCATTTTAAGACTTTTTCAGGGTTTCTCAACATATTCCAACTCCTTCAGTGTATTTTTCTCATTTTTCGACTTTTTTAGGGTTTCTCATCTTATTCCAAGTCCTACAGTGTGATTTTCTCATTTTAAGACTTTTTCAGGGTTTCTCAACATATTGGAGGTTCTACAAGTGTGATTTTCTTATTTTTCGACTTTTTCAGGGTTTACTCACCATATTCCAGCTTCTACAGTGTATTTTTCTCATTTTTTGACTTTTTCAGTGTTTCTCATCATATTCTAAATCTTACAGTGTGATTTTCTCATTTTTGGAATTTTTCAGGGTTTCTCACCATATTGCAGGGACTACAAGTTTGATTTTCTTATTTTTCGACAGTTTCAGTGTTTCTCACCATATTGCAGGTCCAACTGTGTGATTTTCTCATTTTGAGACTTTTTCCATGTTTCTCACCATATTCCAGCTACTACAGTCTGATTTTCTCATTTTTGACTTTTTCAGGGTTTCTCATCATATTCCAAGTCCTAGAGTGTGATTTTTCCAATTTTTCGCCTTTTTCAGAGTTTCTCACCATATTCCAGGTTCCACAGTGTGATTTTCTCATTTTTTGACTTTTTCAGGATTGCTCACCATATTCCATCTTCTACATTGTGATTTTCTCATTTTTCAACTTTTTCAGGGTTTCTCATCTTAATCCAAGTCCTACAGTGAAATTTTCTCATTTTTTGACTTTTTCAGTGTTTCTCATCATATTCTAAATCTTACAGTGTGATTTTCTCATTTTTGGAATTTTTTAGGGTTTCTCACCATATTGCAGGGACTACAAGTTTGATTTTCTTATTTTTCGACAGTTTCAGTGTTTCTCACCATATTGCAGGTCCAACTGTGTGATTTTCTCATTTTGAGACTTTTTCCATGTTTCTCACCATATTCCAGCTACTACAGTCTGATTTTCTCATTTTTGACTTTTTCAGGGTTTCTCATCATATTCCAAGTCCTAGAGTGTGATTTTTCCAATTTTTCGCCTTTTTCAGAGTTTCTCACCATATTCCAGGTTCCACAGTGTGATTTTCTCATTTTTTGACTTTTTCAGGATTGCTCACCATATTCCATCTTCTACATTGTGATTTTCTCATTTTTCAACTTTTTCAGGGTTTCTCATCTTAATCCAAGTCCTACAGTGAAATTTTCTCATTTTTTGACTTTTTCAGGGTGTCTCATCTTATTCCAAGTCCTACAGTGTGATTTTCTCATTTTTCAACTTTTTCAGGGTTTCTCACCATATTGCAGGTACTACAGTGTGATTTTCTCATTTAAGACTTTTTCAGGGTCTCTCACCATATTGCATGTCCTACAAGTGTGTATATCTTATTTTTTCTACTTTTTAACGGTTTCTCTCCATATTCCATCTCCTACCGTGTACTTTTGTCATTTTTTGTCTTTTTCACGGTTTCTCATTTTATTCCAAGTCCTACAGTGTGATTTTCTCATTTTTTGACTTTTTCAGGGTTTCTCACCATATTGCAGGTCCTACAAGTGTGAATTTCTTATTTTTCGACATTTTCAGAGTTTCTCACCATATTCCAGGACCTACAGTGTGATTTTCTCATTTTAAGACTTTTTCAGTGTTTCTCACCATATTCCAAGTACTACTGCGTGATTTTCTAATTTTCTACTTTTTCAGGGTTTCTCACCATATTCCAGGCTACTGCGTGATTTTCTCATGTTTTCGACTTATTCAGAGTTTCTCACCATATTCCAGGTCCTAGTGTGTGATTTTCTCATTTTAATACTTTTTTACCATATTCCAGGTACTACAGTGTGATTTTCTCATTTTTTTACTTTTTCAGGATTTCTCATCACATTCCAAGTCCTAGAGTGTGATTTTTGCTTTTTTCGAATTTTTCAGGGTTTCTCAACATATTCCAGGTCCTACAGTTTGTTATTCTCACTTTTCGTCTTTTTCAGGGTTTCTCACTAGCTTCCAAGTCCTACTGCCTGATTTTCTCATTTTCCGACTTCTTTCAGGGTTTCTCACCATATTCTGGGTCCTACTGCATGAATTTCTCATTTTTTGACTTTTTCACTGTTTCTCACCATATTCCAGGTGCTACAGTGCGATTTTCTCTTTTTTTAAAGTTTTCGGGGTTTCTTACTTATTCCAGGTTCTACATTGTCATTTTCTCATTTTTTGAATATTTCAGGTTTTCTCAACATATTCCAGGTCCTACACTGTCATTTTCTAATTTGCGACTTTTTCAGAGTTTCTCACCATATTCCATGTACTACAGTGTGATTTTTCTCATTTTTTGACTTTTTCAGGGTTTCTCACCATATTCCAAGTCCTACAGGGTGATTTTCTCATTTTTTGACTTTTTCAGAGTTTCTCACCATATTCGAAGTCCTACAGTGTGATTTTCTCATTTTTGGACTTTTTCAGGTTTTCTCATCATATTCCAAGTCCTAGAGTGTGATTTTCTCCTTTTTGAATTTTTCATGTTTTCTCACCATATTCCAGGTCCTACAGTGTGATTTTTCTCTTTTTTTGACTTTTCAGGGTTTCTCACCATATTCCAGCTCCTACAGTGTGATTTTCTCATTTTTAGATTTTTTCAGGTTTTCTCATCATATTCCAAGTCCTACAGTGTGATTTTCTCATTTTTTGACTTTTTCAGAATTTCTCACCCTATTGCAGGTCCTACAGTATGATTTTCTCATTTGTCGACTTTTTCAGGTTTTCTCACCATATTGCAGGTACTACAAGTTTGATTTTCTTATTTTTCAACTGTTTCAGGGTTTCTCACCATATTCCAAGTCCTACTGTGTGATTTTCTCATTTTTAGACTTTTTCAGTGTTTTCTCACAATATTCCAGGTACTACAGTGTGATTTTCTCATTTTTTGACTTTTTCAGGTTTTCTCATCATATTCCAAATCCTACAGTGTGATTTTCTCTTTTTCCGACTTTTAAAGGGTTTCTTACCATATTCCATGTCCTACTCTGTAATTTTCTCATTTTTCGACTTTTTCAGGGTTTCTCACCATATTGGAGGTCCTACTTGTGTGATTTTCTTATTCTTCGACTTTTTCAGTTTTTCTCACCACATTCCAACTCCTACAGTATATTTTTCTCATTTTTGACTTTTTCATGGTTTCTCATCATATTCCAAATCCTACAGTGTGATTTTTTTCATTTTTTCGACTTTTTCAGGGTTTCTCACCATATTGCAGGTACTTCAAGTTTGATTTTCTTATATTTCGACTGTTTCACGGTTTCTCACCATATTTAGGTCCTACTGTGTGATTTTCTCATTTTTCGACTTTTTCAGGGTCTCTCACCATATTGCAAGTCCTACAAGTGTGTATTTCTTTTTTTTTTTTTGACTTTTTCATGACTTCTCACCATATTCCAGCTCCTACAGTGTCATTTTCTCATTTTTCGACATTTTCAGGGTTTCTTACCATATTCCAGGTCCTACAGTGTGATTTTCTCATTTTAAGACTTTTTCTGTGTTTCTCATCATATTCTGGGTCCTAGTGCATGATTTTCTCATTTTTCGACTTTTTGAGGGTTTCTCACCATATTCCAAGTCCTACAGTGTGATTTTCTCATTTTTTGAATTTTTCAGGGTTTCTCATCATATTCCAAATCCTAGAGTGTGATATTCTCATTTTTCGACTTTTTCAGTGTTTGTCACCATATTGCATGTACTACAAGTTTGATTTTCTTATATTTCGACTGTTTCAGGGTTTCTCACCACATTCCAGGTCCTACTGGGTGATTTTCTCATTTTAATACTTTTTTAGTGTTTCTCACCATATTCCAGGTACTACAGTGTGATTTTTTCATTTTTTGACTTTTTCACGGTTTCTCATCATATTCCAAGTCCTAGTGTGTGATTTTTGCCTTTTTCGTATTTTTCAGGGTTTCTCAACATATTCCAGGTCCTACAGTTTGATTTTCTCATTTTTCGACTTTTTCAGGGTTTCTCACCAGCTTCCAGGTCCTACTGCGTGATTTTCTCATTTTTCGACTTTTTTCAGGATTTCTCACCATATTCTGGGTCCTACTACATGATTTTCTCATTTTTCGATGTTTCAGGGTTTCTCACCATATTCCAGTCCTAGAGTGTGATTTTCTTATTTTTTAACTTTTTCAGGGTTTCTTACGGTATTCCAGGTTCTACATTGTCATTTTCTCATTTTTCGAATATTTCAGGTTTTCTCAACATATTCCAGGTCCTACACTGTCATTTTATAATTTGCGACTTTTTCAGAGTTTCTACCCATATTCCATGTACTACAGTGTGATTTTTCTCATTTTTTTGACCTTTTCAGGGTTTCTCACCATATTCCAGGTCCTAAGGTGTGATTTTCTCATTTTAAGTCTTTTTCAGTATTTTTCACCATATTCCAAGTACTACAGTGTGATTTTCTATTTTAAGACTTTTTCAGTGTTTCTCACCAAATCCCAGGTCCTACTGCGTGATTTTCTCATTTTTCGACTTTTTCAGGGTTTCTCACCATATTCCAAGTCCTACAGTGTGATTTTCTCATTTTTCGACTTTTTCAGGGTTTCTCAGCATATTCCAGATCCTACAGATTGATTTTCTCATTTTTCGACTTTTTCAGGGTTTCTCACCAGCTTCCAGGTCCTACTGCGTGATTTTCTTATTTTTTGACTTTTTTTTCAGGGTTTCTCTCCATATTCTGGGTCCTACTGCATGATTTTCTCATTTTTCGACATTTTCAGGGTTTCTCACCATATTCCAAGTCCTAGAGTGTGATATTCTCATTTAAGACTTTTTCAGTGTTTCTCACCATATTCCAGGTACTCCTGCATGCTTTTCTCATTTTTCGACTTTTTCAGGGTTTCTCACCATATTCCAAATCCTACAGTGTGATTTTTCATTTTTTGACTTTTTCAGGGTTACTCATCTTATTCCAAGCCACACCCATCTTTAAATTTTTAGAAGAAAATGTGAGGCTGTGTTTATATACATCATATGCAGATTGTAAGAGGGATTTAGATTCTCCAGAATCTGACACCCTCTTCTGGAGTGTCTAAAGATAGCTACAGTGTACTTATATCTAATAAATAAATAAATAAATAAATAAATGAATAAATATATATATATATATAAATAAATATTTTTTTAAAAAGGATAAGAAAGAAAGAAAGACCAGGCAGGCCTGCCATCCTTATCTCTGTCTGTCTGTCTGTCTGATACCCTGGAACTGGAGAAGGGCCACCATATAGTTGCTGGTAGTTGATCCCAGATTCTCTAGAAGAGGAGACAATGCTGTTAATTGTTTTGTTATGTTTTTCACTGTTTTTTTTTTATTACATATTTTCCTCAATTACATTTCCAATGCTATCCCAAAAGTCCCCCATACCTCCCCCCACTTCCCTACCCTCCCATTCTTCTCAGTGGCCCCACACATCTTTAAATTTTTAGAAGTATACGTGAGTCTGTGTTTATGTACATAATATGACGGCCAAAAGAGGGATTTAGATTCTCCAGAATCTGACACCGTCTTCTGGAGTGTCTGAAGACAGCTACAGTGTACTTATATCTAATAAATACATAAATAAATAAATAAGCAAACATTTTTTCAAAAGGATAAGAAAGAAAGAAAGACCAGGCAAGCCTGCCATCCTTATCTCTGTCTGTCTGTCTGACAGTCTGTCTGATCCCCTGGAACTGGAGGTGGGCCACTATATAGTTGCTGATAGTTGATACCAGGTTCTCTGGAAGTGGAGACAGTGATGGTAATTGTTGAGCCCTTTCAGTGGTCCCACCAATCTTTAAATTTTTAGAAGTATATGTGAGGCTGTGTTTATGTACATCATATGCAGACCATAAGAGGGATTTAGATTCTCCAGAATCTGAAACCCTCTTCTGGAGTGTCTGAAGGCAGCTACAGTGTACTTATATCTAATAAATAAATAAATAAATAAATAAATAAATAAATAAATAAATAAACATTTTTTTTAAAGGATAAGAAATAAAGAAAGACCAGGCAGGCCTGGCATCCTTATCTCTGTCTGTCTGTCTGTCTGTCTTTCTGATCCACTGGAACTGGAGATGGGCCACAATATAGTTGCTGGTAGTTGATCCCAGGTTCTCTGGAAGAGGAGACAATGCTGTTAATGGTTGAGCCCTTTCAGTGGCCCCACACATCTTTAAATTTTTGGAAGTAAATGTGAGTCTGTGTTTATGTACATCATATGCACACCATAAGAGGGATTTAGATTATCCAGAATCTGACACCCTCTCCTGGAGTGTCTGAAGACGGCTAAAGTGTACTTATATTTAATAAATACATAAATAAATAAATAAACATTTTTAAAAAGGATGAGAAAGAAAAAAAACCAGGCAGGCCTGCCACCCTTGTCTGTCTGTCTGTCTGTCTTTCTGTCTGATACCTTAGAAGTGGAGATGAGCCACCATATAGTTGCTGGTAGTTGATCCCAGGTTGTCTGGAAGAGGAGATAATGCTGTTAATTGTTGAGCCCTTTCAGTGACCCCATACATCTTTAAATTTTTGAAGTATATGTGAGGCTGTGTTTATGTACATCATATACAGACCATAAGAGGGATTTAGATTCTCCAGAATCTGACACCATCTTCTGGAGTGTCTGAAGACAGACACAGTGTACTTATATCTAATAAATAAATAAATAAATAAATAAATAAATAAATATATAAATAAACATTTTTTAAAAAGGATAAGAAAGAAAGAAAGACCAGGGAGGCCTGCCTTCCTTATCTCTGTCTCTCTGTCTGTCTGTCTGTCTATCTGTCTGATACCCTGGAACTGGAGATGGGCCACCATATAGGTGCTGGAAGTTGAACCCAGGTTCTCTGGAAGAGGAGACAATGCGGTTAATTGTTGAGCCCTTTCAGTGGCTCCACCCATCTGTAAATTTTTAGAAGTATATGTGAGGCTGTGTTTATGTACATCATATGCAGACCATAAGAGGGAATTAGATTCTCCAGAATCTGACACCCTCTTCTGGAGTGTCTGAAGATAGCTACAGTGTACTTTTATCTAATAAATACATAAATAAGTAAATAAACATTTCTTAAAAAGGATAAGAAAGAAAGACCAGGCAGGCCTGCCATCGTTATCTCTATATGTCTGTCTGTCTGTCTCTCTGTCTGATCCTCTGGAACTGGAGATGGGCCACCATATAGTTGCTGGTAGTTGATCCCAGGTTCTCTGGAAGAGGAGACAATGCTGTTAATGGTTGAGCCCATACAGTGGCCCCACACATCTTTAATTTTTGGAAGTAAATGTGAGTCTGTGTTTATGTACATCATATTCAGACCATAAGAGGGATTTAGATTCTCCAGAATCTGACACCTTCTTCCTGATGTCTGAAGACAGCTACAGTGTACTTATATCTAATAAATACATAAATAAATAAATAAACATTTCTTAAAAAGGATAAGAAAGAAAGAAAGACGAAGCAGGCCTGCCATCATTATCTCTATCTGTCTGTATGTCTGTCTCTCTGTCTGATCCCCTGGAACTGGAGATGGGCCACCATATAGTTGCTGGTAGTTGATCTCAGGTTCTCTGGAAGTGGAGACAATGCTGTTAATTTTTGAGCCGTTCAGTGGCAACACCCATCTTTAATTTTTAGAAGTAAATGTGAGGCTGTGTTTATGTACATCATATGCAGACAATAAGAGGGATTTAGATTCTCCAGAATCTGACACTCTCTTCTGGAGTGTCTGAAGACAGCTACAGTGTACTTATATCTAATAAATAAATAAATAAATAAATAAGCATTATTAAAAAGGATAAGAAAAAAAGAAAGACCAGGAAAGCCTGCCATCCTTATCTCTGTCTGTCTGTCTGTCTGTCTGATACCCTGGAACTGGAGTGGGCCACCATATAGTTGCTGGTAGTTGATCCCAGATTCTCTGCAAGAGGAGACAAGGCTGTAAATTTTTGAGCCCTTTCAGTGGCACCACCCACTTTAAATTTTTAGAAGTATTTGTGAGGCTGTGTTTATGTACATCATATGCAGACCATAAGAGGGATTTACATTCTCCAGAATCTGATCCCTCTTCTGGAGTGTCTGAAGACAGCTACAGTGTACTTATATCTAATAAATACATAAATAAATAAATAAACATGTTTTAAAAAGGATAAGAAAGAAAGAAAAACCAGGCAGGCCTGCCATCCTTGTCTGTTTGTCTGTCTGTCTGTCTGATCCCCTGAAACTGGAGATGGGCCACCATATTTTTGCTGGTACTTGATCCCAGGTTCTCTGGAAGAGGAGACAATGCTGTTAATTGTTGAGCCCTTACAGTGGCCCCACCCATCTTTAAATTTTTAGAAGTATATGTGAGGCTGTGTTTATGTACATCATATGCAGACCATAAGAGGGATTTAGATTCTCCAGAATCTGACACACTCTTCTGGAGTGTCTGAAGACAGCTACAATGTACTTATATCTAATAAATACATAAATAAAGAAATAAACATGTTTTAAAAAGGATAAGTAAGAAAGAAAGACCAGGCAGGCCTGCCATCCTTATCTCTGTCTGTCTGTCTGTCTGTCTGTCTGATCCCCGGGAACTGGAGATGGGCTACCTTATAGTTGCTGGTAGTTGATCCCAGGTTCTCTGGAAGAGGAGACAATGCTGTTAATTGTTGAGCCCTTTCAGTGGCCCCACCCATCTTTAAATTTTTAGAAGTATATGTGAGGCTGTGTTTTTGTACATCATATGCAGACCATAAGAGGGATTTAGATTCTCCAGAATCTGACACACTCTTCTGGAGTGTCTGAAGACAGCTACAGTGTACTTATATCTAATAAATAAATAAATAAATAAATAAATAAATAAATAAACATTTTTTAAAAGGGATAAAGAAGAAAGAAAAACCAGGCAGGCCTTCCATCCTTGTCTGTCTTTCTCTCTGTCTGTCTGTCTTGCCTAGCCCCTTGCGTAGCCTAGCCTAGCCCCTTGCCTTTCCTAGCCTAGCCCAGCCCTGCCTTGCCTAGCCCTGCCTATCCCTGTCTTTAACCAGGCTGGCCTCGAACTCAGAAACTGACTGCCTCTGCCTCCAGAGTGCTCTCATTAAGAGCTCAAGCCACCACTGACTGTTGGGTTTTCTAAGTCTTACATAGGTATGGTCTGTTTCTCAGCTGTGAAACCCTAATTAACACATGTAGTCTGTCCTAGGTCAGCCATAGCTACAGACTGAGGCCTTTTCTAAAACAAAACAAAAGAAAACAAAAAATAGAAATAATAAAATAAATAAATTAAGGAACCACATGATAACTTTTCTTTCTTTCAATGATACTCAGAGCTTGAAGCAGTTCACCCATGAAACCTCAGCTCCGGACATTGAGGCTGTTTCCCTAACAAGTATTATGGCTGAACCTGAGGGGTTCTACTGCTGATTTGTGTCCCCCTCTTTAAAAAAATAGTTGTTTTCAAAGGCTGCAGGTTCTTAGCCCTGTTCCTTGTTACAGTTGAGTCACAGCCCTGAAAGTTCAGTGGTAGTTAAAGGCACTGAGAAGGGCTTCCTCTAGACATCAAAGACCAAGACTTTGTTATTAAAAAGTTAATCTGGATTGCCCCACCCCCTGGCATCCTTAGAATTCCTAGAAAGGAAGGCAGGGACCTGGGCAGAAGGGTGCAAGTCTACTGCTGTTTGTAAGTGGTAACAGAAAGCTTTCTCTTTTTGGTACCCTACCCCAAGTTACACTGTCACTTCTTTTTCCTAGTTTTATTTTTGTCGGTTTGTATTCTCAACATAGACCCTTTTCCTTCCTAACCTTGGCTGTCCTGAACCTTACTGTCCTTGAACTCAGTGATTTGCCTGTCTTGCTGGGATGAAACTGTGAGCTACCATCCAGAAGGAAGCACCCTGCTGAGGTTAGATTGGGGTCTCTTCCATTTTCCTCTATGAACATGCATATGGCAGGCCTGTTCTTTCTTTTTTACTTTTCTTTTTCTTTTTAAAGATTTATATATTTATTATATTTAAGTATGCTGTAGCTATCTTCAGACAGTCCAGAAGAGGGTGTCAGATTCTGAAGAATCTAAATCATTCTTATTGTCTGCATATGATGTATATAAACACAGCCTCACATATACTCAAAAAAAAAAAAAAGAAAGAAAGATGTGGCTACAGAGAGGGCTCAACAATTAAGAGCATTGTCTCCTCTTCCAGAGAACCTGGGCTCAATTACCAGTATTATATATGGTGGCCCATCTCCAGTTCCAGGGGATCTAATAATCTGTTCTGGAGTCTGTGGGCACAGCATACACATGCAAAACATTCTTACACAATCATTGAGAGAGGAGAGAGAGGGGTTGAGACAGAGGGGAGGTAATCATACCTCCTGACGAGTTTGAAGACCTGAGCTTCATCACTCAGACAAATAAATAAATGCAAAATATTTTTAAAAAATAAACTCTGCCATTGCTCTTTAAAAATTCCTAGAAAACAAGTTTTATAAGCAACAGTTATATTTACTATATCTAAAGTACAGTCATGAGCATATTCTCTAAATAGAAAAAGGCCTGTTAGTCTTAGAAATGGAAAAGACAAACCAAGGAAGGTTTGCAATTACATAATGAGGCAGCTCAGCCCAGCTCTTAGGTTGGAAATAAGACTGGAGAATAGGATACACCTGAAGACAGCCAGCCATTGCTTTTTGTGTTGGAGGCTGAAAGGATAAACCTGAAGACAGCCAATGCTGTGTGATGGTGATCTGGTATTTTTTTTTTAATTTTTAAAAAATTTAACACTTTTTATAAAACGTTTTTATAAAGGTTTTATAAAACCTTCTGGAGTGTCTGAAGACAGCTACAGTGTACTTATATCTAATAAATACATAAATAAATAAATTAATAAATAAATAAACATTTTTTAAAAAGGATAAGAAAGAAAGAAAAATCAGGCAGGCCTGCCATCCTTATCTCTGTCTGTCTGTCTGTCTGTCTGTCTGATCCTCTGGAACTGGATATGGGCCACCATATATTTGCTGGTAGTTTTTCCCAGGTTCTCTGGAAGAGGAGACAATGCTGTGAATTGTTGAGCCCTTTCAGTGGCCCCAACCATCTTTAAATTTTTAGAGGTAAATGTGAGGCTGTATTTATGTACATCATATGCAGACCATAAGAGTGATTTAAATTCTCCAGTATCTGACATCCTCTTCTGGAGTGTCTGAAGACAGTTACAGTGTACTTATATCTAATAAATACATAAATAAAAAAATAAATAAATAAATAAACATTTTTTAAACAGGATAAGTAAGAAAGAAAGACCAGGCAGGCCTGCCATCCTTATCTCTGTCTGTCTGTCTGTCTGTCTGATCCCCTGGAACTGCAGATGGGCCACCATATAGTTGCTGGTAGTTGATCTTAGGTTCTCTGGAAGAGGAGACAACGCTGTTAATTGTTGAGCCCATTCAGTGGCCCCACCCATCTTTAAATTTTTAGAAGTATACTTGAGTCTGTGTTTATGTACATCATATGCAGACCATAAGAGGTATTTAGATTCTCCAGAATCTGACACCATCTTCTGGAGTGTCTGAAGACAGCTACAGTGTACTTATATCTAATAAATAAATTAATTAATTAATTAATTAATTAATTAATTAATAAGTAAACATTTTTTCAAATGGATAAGAAAGAAAGAAAGACCAGGCAGGCCTGCCATCCTCATCTCTGTCTGTCTGTCTGTCTCTCTATATGATCCTTTGGAACTGAAGATAGGCCACCATATAGTTGCTGGTAGTTGATCCCAGGTTCTCTGGAAGAGGAGACAATGCTGTTAATTGTTGAGCCCTTTCAGTGGCCCCACCCATCTTTAAATTTTTAGAAGTATATCTGAGGCTGTGTTTATGTACATCATATGCAGGTCATAAGATGGTTTTATATTCTTCAGAATCTGACACCCTCTTCTGGAGTGTCTGTAGATAGCTACAGTGTACTTATATATAATAAATACATAAATAAATAAACATTTTTTAAAAAGGACAAGAAAGAAAGAAAGACCAGGCAGGCCTGCAATCCTCATCTCTGTCTGTCTGTCTGTCTGCCTTTCTGATCCCCTGGAACTGTAGATGGGCCACCATATAGTTGCTGGTAGTTGATCCCAGGTTCTCTGGAAGAGGAGACAATGCTGTTAATTGTTGAGCCCTTTCATTGCTCTCACCCATCTTTAAATTTTTAGATGTATATGTGAGGCTGTGTTTATGTACATCATATGCAGACCATAAGAGGGATTTAGACTCCAGAATCTGACAACCTCTTCTGGAGTGTTGAAGACAGCTACATTGTACTTATATCTAATAAATACATAAATAAATAAATAAATAAATAAATAAATAAATAAATAAATAAACATTTTTTAAACAGGATAAGAAAGAAAGTAAGACCAGGCAGTCCTGCCATCCTTATCTCTGTCTGTCTGTCTGTCTGTCTGACAGCCTGTCTGATCCCCTGGAACTGCAGATGGGCCACCATATAGTTGCTGGTAGTTGATCCCAGGTTCTCTGGAAGTGGAGACAGTGATGGTAATTGTTGAGCCCTTTCAGTGGTCCCACCCATCTTTAAATTTTTAGAAGTATATGTGAGGCTGTGTTTATGTACATCATATGCAGACCTTAAGAGGGATTTAGATTCTCCAGAATCTGACACCCTCTTCTGGAGTGTCTGAAGACGGCTACAGTGTACTTATATCTAATAAATACAAAAATAAATAAATAAATAAATAAATAAATAAATAAATAAACATTTTTTATAAAGGATAAGAAATAAAGAAAGACCAGGCAGGCCTGCCATCCTTATCTCTGTCTGTCTGTCTGTCTGTCTTTCTGATCCACTGGAACTGGAGATGGGCCACCATATAGTTGCTGGTAGTTGATCCCAGGTTCTCTGGAAGATGAGACAATGCTGTTAATTGTTGAGCCCTCTCAGTGGCCCCACACATCTTTAAATTTTTAGAAGTATACGTGAGTCTGTGTTTATGTACATCATATGCAGGCCATAAGAGGGATTTAGATTCTCCAGAATCTGACACCCTCTTCTGGAGTGTTTGAAGACAGCTACAGTTTACTTATATCTAATAAATACATAAATAAATAAATAAATAAATAAGTAAATAAATAAATAAATAAATAAATAAATAAATAAATAAACATTTTTTAAACAGGATAAGAAAGAAAGTAAGACCAGGCAGTCCTGCTATCCTTTTCTCTGTCTGTCTGTCTGTCTGTCTGACAGCCTGTCTGATCCCCTGGAACTGGAGGTGGGCCACTATATAGTTGCTGATAGTTGATCCAAGGTTCTCTGGAAGTGGAGACAGTGATGGTAATTGTTGAGCCCTTTCATTGGTCCCACCCATCTATAAATTTTTAGAAGTATATGTGAGGCTGTGTTTATGTACATAATATGCAGGCCATAAGAGGGATTTAGAATCTCCAGAATCTGACACCCTCTTCTGGAGTGTCTGAAGACAGCTACAGTGTACTTATATGTAATAAATACATAAATAAATAATTAAATAAACATTTTTTAAAAAGGATAAGAAAGAAAGAAAGACCAGGCAGGCCTGCCATCCTTATCTCTGTCTGTCTGTCTGTCTGTCTGTCTGATCCCTGGGAACTGGAGATGGGCCACCATATATTTGCTGGTAGTTGAGCCGAGGTTCTCTGGAAGAGGAGACAATGCTGTTCATTGTTGAGCCCTTTCAATGGCCCCACCCATCTTTAAATGTTTAGAACTGTATGTGAGGCTGTGTTTATGTTCATCATATGCAGACCATAAGAGGGATTTAGATTCTCCAGAACCGGACACCCTCTTCTGGAGTGTCTAAAGACAGCTACAGTGTACTTATATCTAATAGATACATAAATAAATAAAAAATAAACATTTTTTAAAAAGGATAAGCAAGAAAGAAAGATCAGGCAGGCCTGCCATCCATATCTCTGTCTGTGTGTCTGTCTGTCTGTCTGTCTGATCCCTGGGACTGGAAATGAGCCACCATATAGTTGCTGGTAGTTGATCCCAGGTTCTCTGGAAGAGGAGATAATGCTGTTAATTGTTGAGCCCTTTCAGTGGCCCCACCCTTCATTAAATTTTTTGAAGTATATCTGAGGCTGTGTTTATGTTCATCATATGCAGACCAGAAGATGGTTTTAGATTTTTCAGAATCTGACACCGTCTACTGGAGTGTCTGAAGACAGCTACAGTGTACTTATATCTAATAAATACATAAATAAATAAATTAATAAATAAATAGTCATTTTTATAAAGGATAAGAAAGAAAGAAAAATCAGGCAGGCCTGCCATCCTTATCTCTGTCTGTCTGTCTGTCTGTCTGAACCTCTGGAACTGGATATGGGCCACCATATATTTGCTGTTAGTTTTTCCCAGGTTCTCTGGAAGAGGAGACAATGCTGTTCATTGTTGAGCCCTTTCAATTGCCTCACCCATCTTTAAATGTTTAGAACTGTATGTGAGGCTGTGTTTATGTACATCATATGCAGACCATAAGAGGGATTTAGATTCTCCAGAACCTGACACCCTCTTCTGGAGTGTCTAAGAGAGCTACAGTGTACTTATATCTAATAAATAAATAAATAAATAAATAAATAAATAAATAAATAAACATTTTTTAAAAAGGATAAGAAAGAAAGAAAGACCAGGCAGGCCTGCCATCCATATCTCTGTCTGTGTGTCTGTCTGTCTGTCTGTCTGATCCCTGAGAACTAGAAATGAGCCACCATATAGTTGATGGTAGTTGATCCCAGGTTCTCTGGAAGAGGAGATAATGCTGATAATTGTTGAGCCCTTTCAGTGGCCACACCCTTCATTAAATTTTTTAAAGTATATCTGAGGCTGTGTTTATGTACATCATATGCAGACCAGAAGATGGTTTTAGATTTTTCAGAATCTGACACCGTCTACTGGAGTGTCTGAAGACAGCTACAGTGTACTTATATCTAATAAATACATAAATAAATAAATTAATAAATAAAAAAACATTTTTTATAAAGGATAAGAAAGAAAGAAAAATCAGGCAGGCCTGCCATCCGTATCTCTGTCTGTCTGTCTGTCTGTCTGAACCTTTGGAACTGGATATGGGCCACCATATAGTTGCTGGTAGTTGATCCCAGGTTCTCTGGAAGAGGAGACAATGATGTTAATTGTTAAGCCCTTTCAGTGGTCCCACCCATCTTTAAATTTTTAGAATTATACGTGAGGCTGTGTTTATGTACATCATATGCAGACCATAAGAGGGATTTAGATTCTCCAGAATCTGACACACTCTTCTGGAGTGTCTGAACAGCTACAGTGTACTTATATCTAATAAATACATAAATACATAAAAAAATAAATAAATAAACATTTTTTAAACAGGATAAGTAAGAAAGAAAGACCTGGCAGGCCTGCCATCCTTATCTCTGTCTGTCTGTCTGTCTGTCTGATCCCCTGGAACTGCAGATGGGCCACCATATAGTTGCTGGTAGTTGATCCCAGGTTCTCTGGAAGTGGAGACAGTGATGGTAATTGTTGAGCCCTTTCAGTGGTCCCACCTTTCTTTAAATTTTTAGAAGTATATGTGAGGCTGTGTTTATGTACATCATATGCAGACCATAAGAGGGATTTAGATTCTCTAGAATCTGACACCCTCTTCTGGAGTGTCTGAAGACGGCAACAGTGTACTTATATCTAATAAATACATAAATAAATAAATAAATAAATAAATAAATATATAAATAAAAAAATAAACATTTTTTATAAAGGATAAGAAATAAAGAAAGACCAGGCAGGCCTGCCATCCTTATCTCTGTCTGTCTGTCTCTCTGTCTTTCTGATCCACTGGAACTGGAGATGAGCCACCATATAGTTGCTGGTAGTTGATCCCAGGTTCTCTGGAAGATGAGACAATGCTGTTAATTGTTGAGCCCTCTCAGTGGCCCCACACATCTTTAAATTTTTAGAAGTATACATGAGTCTGTGTTTATGTACATCATATGCAGGCCATAAGAGGGATTTAGATTCTCCAGAATCTGACACCCTCTTCTGGAGTGTCTGAAGACAGCTACAGTTTACTTATATCTAATAAATACATAAATAAATAAATAAGTAAACATTTTTTCAAAAGGATAAGAAAGAAAGAAAGACCAGGCAGTCCTGCCATCCTTATCTCTGTCTGTCTGACTGTCTGTCTGTCTGATCCCCTGGAACTGGAGATGGGCCACCATATAGTTGCTGGTAGTTGAGCCGAGGTTCTCTGGAAGAGGAGACAATGCTGTTCATTGTTGAGCCCTTTCAATGGCCCCACCCATTTTTAAATATTTAGAACTGTATGTTAGGCTGTGTTTATGTACATCATATGCAGACCATAAGAGGGATTTAGATTCTACAGAACCAGACACCCACTTCTGGAGTGTCTAAGACAGCTACAGTGTACTTATATCTAATAAATACATGAATAAATAAATAAATAAACATTTTTTAAAAAGTATAAGAAAGAAAGAAAGACCAGGCAGGCCTGCCATCGATCTCTGTCTGTGTGTCTGTGTGTCTGTCTGATCCCTGGGAACTGGAGATGAGCCACCATATAGTTGCTGGTAGTTGATCCCAGGTTCTCTGGAAGAGGAGATAATGCTGTTAATTGTTGAGCCCTTTCAGTGGCCCCATCCTTCATTAAATTTTTTGAAGTATATCTGAGGCTGTGTTTATGTACATCATATGCAGACCAGAAGATGGTTTTAGATTTTTCAGAATCTGAAACCGTCTACTGGAGTGTCTGAAGACAGCTACAGTGTACTTATATCTAATAAATACATAAATAAATAAATTAATAAATAAATAAACATTTTTTAAAAAGGATAAGAAAGAAAGAAAAATCAGGCAGGCCTGCCATCCTTATCTCTGTCTGTCTGTCTCTCTGTCTGAACCTTTGGAACTGGATAAGGGCCACCATATATTTGCTGTTAGTTTTTCCCAGGTTCTCTGGAGGAGGAGACAATGATGTTCATTGTTGAGCCCTTTCAGTGGCCCCACCCATCTTTAAATGTTTAGAAGTATATGTGAGGCTGTGTTTATGTACATCATATGCAGACCGTAAGAGGGATTTAGATTCTCCAGAATTGACACCCTTTTCTGGACTGTCTGAAGACAGCTACAGTGTACTTATATCTAATAAATACGTAAATAAATAAATAAATAAACATTTTTTAAACAGGATAAGTAAGAAAGAAAGACATGGCAGGCCTGCCATCCTTATCTCTGTCTGTCTGTCTGTCTGTCTGATCCCCTGGAACTGTAGATGGGCCACCATAAAGTTGCTGGTAGTTGATCCCAGGTTCTCTGGAAGAGGAGATAATGCTGTTAATTGTTGAGCCCTTTCAGTGGCCCCACCCTTCATTAAATTTTAGAAGTATATCTGAGGCTGTGTTTATGTACATCATATGCAGACCATAAGATGGTTTTAGATTCTTCAGAATCTGACACCTTCTACTGGAGTGTCTGAAGACAGCTACAGTGTACTTATATCTAATAAATACATACATAAATTAATAATTAAATAAACATTTTTTAAAAAGGATAAGAAAGAAAGAAAAATCAGGCAGGCCTGCCATCCTTATCACTGTCTGTCTGTCTGTCTGTCTGTCTGATCCTCTGGAACTGGATATGGGCCACCATATATTTGCTGGTAGTTTTTCCCAGGTTCTCTGGAAGAGGAGACAATGTTGTGAATTGTTGAGCCCTTTCAATGGCCCCACCCATCTTTAAATGTTTAGAACTGTATGTGAGGCTGTGTTTATGTTCATCATATGCAGACCATAAGAGGGATTTAGATTCTCCAGAACCTGACACCCTCTTCTGGAGTGTCTAAAGACAGCTACAGTGTACTTATATCTAATAGATACATAAATAAATAAAAAATAAACATTTTTTAAAAAGGATAAGCAAGAAAGAAAGATCAGGCAGGCCTGCCATCCATATCTCTGTCTGTGTGTCTGTCTGTCTGTCTGTCTGATCCCTGGGACTGGAAATGAGCCACCATATAGTTGCTGGTAGTTGATCCCAGGTTCTCTGGAAGAGGAGATAATGCTGTTAATTGTTGAGCCCTTTCAGTGGCCCCACCCTTCATTAAATTTTTTGAAGTATATCTGAGGCTGTGTTTATGTTCATCATATGCAGACCAGAAGATGGTTTTAGATTTTTCAGAATCTGACACCGTCTACTGGAGTGTCTGAAGACAGCTACAGTGTACTTATATCTAATAAATACATAAATAAATAAATTAATAAATAAATAGTCATTTTTATAAAGGATAAGAAAGAAAGAAAAATCAGGCAGGCCTGCCATCCTTATCTCTGTCTGTCTGTCTGTCTGTCTGAACCTCTGGAACTGGATATGGGCCACCATA
The DNA here is from genome assembly GCF_978045245.1 of Mus caroli. NCBI lineage: Eukaryota > Metazoa > Chordata > Mammalia > Rodentia > Muridae > Mus > Mus caroli. The sequence goes on along the minus strand of NW_028227696.1, from coordinate 23,128 downwards.
TATTTGCTGTTAGTTTTTCCCAGGTTCTCTGGAAGAGGAGACAATGCTGTTCATTGTTGAGCCCTTTCAATTGCCTCACCCATCTTTAAATGTTTAGAACTGTATGTGAGGCTGTGTTTATGTACATCATATGCAGACCATAAGAGGGATTTAGATTCTCCAGAACCTGACACCCTCTTCTGGAGTGTCTAAGAGAGCTACAGTGTACTTATATCTAATAAATAAATAAATAAATAAATAAATAAATAAATAAATAAATAAACATTTTTTAAAAAGGATAAGAAAGAAAGAAAGACCAGGCAGGCCTGCCATCCATATCTCTGTCTGTGTGTCTGTCTGTCTGTCTGTCTGATCCCTGAGAACTAGAAATGAGCCACCATATAGTTGATGGTAGTTGATCCCAGGTTCTCTGGAAGAGGAGATAATGCTGATAATTGTTGAGCCCTTTCAGTGGCCACACCCTTCATTAAATTTTTTAAAGTATATCTGAGGCTGTGTTTATGTACATCATATGCAGACCAGAAGATGGTTTTAGATTTTTCAGAATCTGACACCGTCTACTGGAGTGTCTGAAGACAGCTACAGTGTACTTATATCTAATAAATACATAAATAAATAAATTAATAAATAAAAAAACATTTTTTATAAAGGATAAGAAAGAAAGAAAAATCAGGCAGGCCTGCCATCCGTATCTCTGTCTGTCTGTCTGTCTGTCTGAACCTTTGGAACTGGATATGGGCCACCATATAGTTGCTGGTAGTTGATCCCAGGTTCTCTGGAAGAGGAGACAATGATGTTAATTGTTAAGCCCTTTCAGTGGTCCCACCCATCTTTAAATTTTTAGAATTATACGTGAGGCTGTGTTTATGTACATCATATGCAGACCATAAGAGGGATTTAGATTCTCCAGAATCTGACACACTCTTCTGGAGTGTCTGAACAGCTACAGTGTACTTATATCTAATAAATACATAAATACATAAAAAAATAAATAAATAAACATTTTTTAAACAGGATAAGTAAGAAAGAAAGACCTGGCAGGCCTGCCATCCTTATCTCTGTCTGTCTGTCTGTCTGTCTGATCCCCTGGAACTGCAGATGGGCCACCATATAGTTGCTGGTAGTTGATCCCAGGTTCTCTGGAAGTGGAGACAGTGATGGTAATTGTTGAGCCCTTTCAGTGGTCCCACCTTTCTTTAAATTTTTAGAAGTATATGTGAGGCTGTGTTTATGTACATCATATGCAGACCATAAGAGGGATTTAGATTCTCTAGAATCTGACACCCTCTTCTGGAGTGTCTGAAGACGGCAACAGTGTACTTATATCTAATAAATACATAAATAAATAAATAAATAAATAAATAAATAAATATATAAATAAAAAAATAAACATTTTTTATAAAGGATAAGAAATAAAGAAAGACCAGGCAGGCCTGCCATCCTTATCTCTGTCTGTCTGTCTCTCTGTCTTTCTGATCCACTGGAACTGGAGATGAGCCACCATATAGTTGCTGGTAGTTGATCCCAGGTTCTCTGGAAGATGAGACAATGCTGTTAATTGTTGAGCCCTCTCAGTGGCCCCACACATCTTTAAATTTTTAGAAGTATACATGAGTCTGTGTTTATGTACATCATATGCAGGCCATAAGAGGGATTTAGATTCTCCAGAATCTGACACCCTCTTCTGGAGTGTCTGAAGACAGCTACAGTTTACTTATATCTAATAAATACATAAATAAATAAATAAGTAAACATTTTTTCAAAAGGATAAGAAAGAAAGAAAGACCAGGCAGTCCTGCCATCCTTATCTCTGTCTGTCTGACTGTCTGTCTGTCTGATCCCCTGGAACTGGAGATGGGCCACCATATAGTTGCTGGTAGTTGAGCCGAGGTTCTCTGGAAGAGGAGACAATGCTGTTCATTGTTGAGCCCTTTCAATGGCCCCACCCATTTTTAAATATTTAGAACTGTATGTTAGGCTGTGTTTATGTACATCATATGCAGACCATAAGAGGGATTTAGATTCTACAGAACCAGACACCCACTTCTGGAGTGTCTAAGACAGCTACAGTGTACTTATATCTAATAAATACATGAATAAATAAATAAATAAACATTTTTTAAAAAGTATAAGAAAGAAAGAAAGACCAGGCAGGCCTGCCATCGATCTCTGTCTGTGTGTCTGTGTGTCTGTCTGATCCCTGGGAACTGGAGATGAGCCACCATATAGTTGCTGGTAGTTGATCCCAGGTTCTCTGGAAGAGGAGATAATGCTGTTAATTGTTGAGCCCTTTCAGTGGCCCCATCCTTCATTAAATTTTTTGAAGTATATCTGAGGCTGTGTTTATGTACATCATATGCAGACCAGAAGATGGTTTTAGATTTTTCAGAATCTGAAACCGTCTACTGGAGTGTCTGAAGACAGCTACAGTGTACTTATATCTAATAAATACATAAATAAATAAATTAATAAATAAATAAACATTTTTTAAAAAGGATAAGAAAGAAAGAAAAATCAGGCAGGCCTGCCATCCTTATCTCTGTCTGTCTGTCTCTCTGTCTGAACCTTTGGAACTGGATAAGGGCCACCATATATTTGCTGTTAGTTTTTCCCAGGTTCTCTGGAGGAGGAGACAATGATGTTCATTGTTGAGCCCTTTCAGTGGCCCCACCCATCTTTAAATGTTTAGAAGTATATGTGAGGCTGTGTTTATGTACATCATATGCAGACCGTAAGAGGGATTTAGATTCTCCAGAATTGACACCCTTTTCTGGACTGTCTGAAGACAGCTACAGTGTACTTATATCTAATAAATACGTAAATAAATAAATAAATAAACATTTTTTAAACAGGATAAGTAAGAAAGAAAGACATGGCAGGCCTGCCATCCTTATCTCTGTCTGTCTGTCTGTCTGTCTGATCCCCTGGAACTGTAGATGGGCCACCATAAAGTTGCTGGTAGTTGATCCCAGGTTCTCTGGAAGAGGAGATAATGCTGTTAATTGTTGAGCCCTTTCAGTGGCCCCACCCTTCATTAAATTTTAGAAGTATATCTGAGGCTGTGTTTATGTACATCATATGCAGACCATAAGATGGTTTTAGATTCTTCAGAATCTGACACCTTCTACTGGAGTGTCTGAAGACAGCTACAGTGTACTTATATCTAATAAATACATACATAAATTAATAATTAAATAAACATTTTTTAAAAAGGATAAGAAAGAAAGAAAAATCAGGCAGGCCTGCCATCCTTATCACTGTCTGTCTGTCTGTCTGTCTGTCTGATCCTCTGGAACTGGATATGGGCCACCATATATTTGCTGGTAGTTTTTCCCAGGTTCTCTGGAAGAGGAGACAATGTTGTGAATTGTTGAGCCCTTTCAGTGGCCCCAACCATCTTTAAATTTTTATTGGTAAATGTGAGGCTGTATTTATGTACATCATATGCAGACCATAAGAGTGATTTAAATTCTCCAGAATCTGACACCCTCTTCTGGAGTGTCTGAAGACAGCTACAGTGTACTTATATCTAATAAATACATAAATAAATAAATAAATAAATAAATAAATAAATAAATAAATAAACATTTTTTAAACAGGATAAGTAAGAAAGAAAGACCAGGCAGGCCTGCCATCCTTATCTCTGTCTGTCTGTCTGTCTGTCTGTCTGATCCCTGGAACTGCAGATGGGCCACCATATAGTTGCTGGTAGTTGATCCCAGGTTCTCTGGAAGAGGAGACAAGCTGTTAATTGTTGAGCCCATTCTTTGGCCCCACCCATCTTTAAATTTTTAGAAGTATACTTGAGTCTGTGTTTATGTACATCATATGCAGACCATAAGAGGTATTTAGATTCTTCAGAATCTCACACCCTCTTCTGGAGTGTCTGAAGACAGCTAAAGTGTACTTATATCTAATAAATAAATAAATAAATAAGTAAATTAATTAATTAATTAATTAATAAGTAAACATTTTTTCAAATGGATAAGAAAGAAAGAAAGACCAGGCAGGCCTGCCATCCTCATTTCTGTCTGTCTGTCTGTCTCTCTATATGATCCTTTGGAACTGAAGATAGGCCACTATATAGTTGCTTGTAGTTGATCCCAGGTTCTCTGGAAGAGGAGACAATGCTGTTAATTGTTGAGCTTTTTCAGTGGCCCCGCCCATCTTTAAATTTTTAGAAGTATATCTGAGGCTGTGTTTATGTACATCATATGCAGACCATAAGATGGTTTTAGATTCTTCAGAATCTGACACCCTCTTCTGGAGTGTCTGTAGATAGCTACAGAGAACTTATATATAATAAATACATGAATAAATAAACATTTTTTAAAAAGGACAAGAAAGAAAGAAAGACCTGGCAGGCCTGCCATTCTTATCTCTGTCTGTCTGTCTGTCTGTCTGTCTGTCTGATCCTCTGGTACTGGATATGGGCCACCATATAGTTGCTGGTAGTTTATCCAAGGTTCTCTGGAAGAGGAGACAATGCTGTAAATTATTGAGCCATTTCAGTGGCCCCACCCTTCATTAAATTTTTATAAGTATATCTGAGGCTGTGTTTATGTACATCATATTCAGACCATAAGAGTGATTTAGATTCTCCAGAAACTTACACCCTCTTCTGGAGTGTCTGAAGACAGCTACAGTGTACGTAAATATAATAAATACATGAATAAATAAATAAATAAACATTTTTTAAAAAGGATAAGAAAGAAAGAAACACCAGGAAGTCCTGCCATTCTTATCTCTGTCTGTCTGTCTGTCTATCTATATGATCCTTTGGAACTGGAGATAGGCCACCATATAGTTGCTGGTAGTTGATCCCAGGTTCTCTGGAAGAGGAGACAATGCTGTTAATTGTTTAGCCCTTTCAGTGGCCCCACCCATCTTTAAATTTTTAGAAGGGTATGTGAGGCTGTGTTTATGTACATCATATGCAGACCATAAGAGGGATTTAGATTCTCCAGAATCTGACACCCTCTTCTGTATTTTCTGAAGACAGTTACAGTGTACTTATATCTAATAAATAAATAAATAAATAAATAAATAAATAAATAAATAAACATTTTTTAAAAAGGATAAGACAGAAAGAAAGACCAGGCAAGCCTGCCACCCTTATCTCTGTCTGTCTGTCTGTCTGTGTGATACCCTAGAACTGGAGATGGGCAACCATATAGTTGCTGGTAGTTTATCCAAGGTTCTCTGGAAGAGGAGACAATGCTGTTAATTGTTGAGCCCTTTCTGTGGCCCCACCCATCTTTAAAATTTTAGAAGTATATGTGAGGCTGTGTTTATGTACATCATATGCAGACCATAAGAGGGATTTAGGTTCTCCAGAATCTGACACCCTCTTCTGGAGTGTCTGAAGACAGCTACAGTTTACTTATATCTAATAAATACATAAATAAATAAATAAATAAATAAATAAATAAATAAACATTTTTTAAAAAGGATAAGAAAGTAAGAAAGACCGGGCAGGCCTGCCACCCTTATCTCTGTCTGTCTGTCTGTCTGTCTGTCTGATACCCTGGAACTGTAGATGGGCCACCATAGTGTTGCTGGTAGTTGATCCCAGGTTCTCTGGAAGAGGATACAATGCTGTTAATTGTTGAGCCCTTTCAGTGGCGCCACCCATCTTTAAATATTTAGAAGTATATGTGAGGCTGTGTTTATGTACATCTTATGTAGACCATAAATGTGATTTAGATTCTCCAGAATCTGACACCCTCTTCTGGAGTGTCTGAAGACAGCTACAGTGTACTTATATCAAATAAATAAATAAATAAATAAATAAATAAATAAATAAATAAATAAACATTTTTTAAACAGGATAAGAAAGAAAGAAAAACCAGGCAGGCCTGCCATCCTTATCTCTGTCTGTCTTTCTGTCTGTCTACAGTCTGTCTGATCCCCTTGGACTCGAGATGGGCCACCATATAGTTTCTGGTAGTTGATCCCAGGTTCTCTGGAAGAGGAGACAATGCTGTTAATTTTTGAGCCCTTTCAGTGGCCCCACCCATCTTTAAATTTTTAGAAGTATATGTGAGGCTGTGTTCATGTACATCATATGCAGACCATAAGAGGGATATAGATTCTCCAGAATCTGACACCCTCTTCTGGAGAGTCTGAAGACAGTTACAGTGTACTTATATCTGATAAATAAATAAATAAATAAATAAACAAATAAACAAATAAATAAACATTTTTTAAAAGGATAAGAAAGAAAGAAAAATCAGGCAGGCCTGCCATCCTTATCTCTGTCTGTCTGTCTGTCTGTCTTATCCCTGGAACTTGAGATGGGCCACCATATAGTTGCTGGTAGTTGATCCCAAGTTCTCTGGAAGAAGAGACAATGCTGTTAATTGTTGAGCCCTTTCAGTGGGCCCACCCATCTTTAAATTTTTAGAAGTATATGTGAGGCTGTGTTTATGTACATCATATGAAGACCATAAGAGTGATTTAGATTCATCAGAAGATGAGACCCTCTTCTAGAGTGTCTGAAGACAGCTACAGTGTACTTATTTCTAATAAATACATAAATAAATAAATAAATAAATAAATAAATAAATAAATAAATAAATAAACATTTTTTTAAAGTATAAGAAAGAAAGAAAGACTAGGCAGGCCTCCATCCTTATCTCTGTCTCTCTGTCTGTCTGTCTGATACCCTGGAACTGGAGATGGGCCACAATATAGTTGCTGGTAGTTTATCCAATGTTATCTGGAAGAGGAGACAATGCTGTTAATTGTTGAGCCCTCTCAGTGGCCCCACCCATCTTTAAATATTTAGAGGTAAATGTGAGGCTGTATTTATGTACATCATATGCAGACCATAAGAGTGATTTAAATTCTCCAGAATCTGACACCCTCTTCTGGAGTGTCTGAAGACAGCTACAGTGTACTTATATCTAATAAATACATAAATATATAAATAAATAAATAAATAAATAAACATTTTTTAAACAGGATAAGTAAGAAAGAAAGACCAGGCAGGCCTGCCATCCTTATCTCTGTCTGTCTGTCTGTCTGTCTGATCCCTGTAACTGCAGATGGGCCACCATATAGTTGCTGGTAGTTGATCCCAGGTTATCTGGAAGAGGAGAAAACGCTGTTAATTGTTGAGCCCATTCTTTGGCCCCACCCATCTTTAAATTTTTAGAAGTATACTTGAGTCTGTGTTTATGTACATCATATGCAGACCATAAGAGGTATTTAGATTCTTCTGAATCTCACACACTCTTCTGGAGTGTCTGAAGACAGCTACAGTTTACTTATATCTAATAAATAAATAAATAAATAAATAAATAAATAAATAAATAAATAAATAAATAAATAAACATTTTTTAAAAAGGATAAGAAAGTAAGAAAGACCGGGCAGGCCTGCCACCCTTATCTCTGTCTGTCTGTCTGTCTGTCTGTCTGATACCCTGGAACTGTAGATGGGCCACCATAGTGTTGCTGGTAGTTGATCCCAGGTTCTCTGGAAGAGGATACAATGCTGTTATTGTTGAGCCCTTTCAGTGGCGCCACCTATCTTTAAATATTTAGAAGTATATGTGAGGCTGTGTTTATGTACATCTTATGCAGACCATAAATGTGATTTAGATTCTCCAGAATCTGACACCCTCTTCTGGAGTGTCTGAAGACAGCTACAGTGTACTTATATCAAATAAATAAATAAATAAATAAATAAATAAATAAATAAATAAATAAATAAATAAATAAACATTTTTTAAACAGGATAATAAATAAAGAGAGACCAGGCAGGCCTGCCATCCTTATCTCTGTCTGTCTTTCTGTCTGTCTACAGTCTGTCTGATCCCCTTGGACTCGAGATGGGCCACCATATAGTTGCTGGTAGTTGATCCCAGGTTCTCTGGAAGAGGAGACAATGCTGTTAATTTTTGAGCCCTTTCAGTGGCCCCACCCATCTTTAAATTTTTAGAAGTATATGTGAGGCTGTGTTCATGTACATCATATGCAGACCATAAGAGGGATATAGATTCTCCAGAATCCGACACCCTCTTCTGGAGAGTCTGAAGACAGCTACAGTGTACTTATTTCTGATAAATAAATAAATAAATAAATAAATAAATAAATAAACAAATAAACAAATAAATAAACATTTTTTTAAAAGGATAAGAAAGAAAGAAAAATCAGGCAGGCCTGCCATCCTTATCTCTGTCTGTCTGTCTGTCTGTCTTATCCCCTGGAACTTGAGATGGGCCACCATATAGTTGCTGGTAGTTGATCCCACGTTCTCTGGAAGAAGAGACAATGCTGTTAATTGTTGAGCCCTTTCAGTGGGCCCACCCATCTTTAAATTTTTAGAAGTATATGTGAGGCTGTGTTTATGTACATCATATGAAGACCATAAGAGGGATTTAGATTCTCCAGAAGATGAGACCCTCTTCTAGAGTGTCTGAAGACAGCTACAGTGTACTTATTTCTAATAAATAAATAAATAAATAAATAAATAAATAAATAAATAAATAAATAAATAAACATTTTTTTTAAAGTATAAGAAAGAAAGAAAGACCAGGCAGGCCTCCATCCTTATCTCTGTCTCTCTGTCTGTCTGTCTGATACCCTGGAACTGGAGATGGGCCACCATATAGTTGCTGGTAGTTTATCCAATGTTCTCTGGAAGAGGAGACAATGCTGTTAATTGTTGAGCCCTCTCAGTGGCCCCACCCATCTTTAAATTTTTAGAGGTAAATGTGAGGCTGTATTTATGTACATCATATGCAGACCATAAGAGTGATTTAAATTCTCCAGAATCTGACACCCTCTTCTGGAGTGTCTGAAGACAGCTACAGTGTACTTATATCTAATAAATAAATAAATAAATAAATAAATAAATAAACATTTTTTAAACAGGATAAGTAAGAAAGAAAGACCAGGCAGGCCTGCCATCCTTATCTCTGTCTGTCTGTCTGTCTGTCTGATCCCTGGAACTGCATATGGGCCACCATATAGTTGCTGGTAGTTGATCCCAGGTTCTCTGCAAGAGGAGACAACACTGTTAATTGTTGAGCCCATTCTTTGGCCCCACCCATCTTTAAATTTTTAGAAGTATACTTGAGTCTGTGTTTATGTACATCATATGCAGACCATAAGAGGTATTTAGATTCTCCAGAATCTCACACCCTTTTCTGGAGTGTCTGAAGACAGCTACAGTGTACTTATATCTAATAAATAAATGAATTAATTAATTAATTAATTAATTAATTAATTAATAAGTAAACATTTTTTCAAATGGATAAGAAAGAAAGAAAGACCAGGCAGGCCTGCCATCCTCATTTCTGTCTGTCTGTCTGTCTCTCTATATGATCCTTTGGAACTGAAGATAGGTCACCATATAGTTGCTGGTAGTTGATCCCAGGTTCTCTGGAAGAGGAGGCAATGCTGTTAATTGTTGAGCCCTTTCAGTGGCCCCACCCATCTTTAAATTTTTAGAAGTATATCTGAGGCTGTGTTTATGTACATCATATGCAGACCATAAGATGGTTTTAGATTCTTCAGAATCTGACACCCTCTTCTGGAGTGTCTGTAGATAGCTACAGAGTACTTATATATAATAAATACATAAATAAATAAACATTTTTTAAAAAGGACAAGAAAGAAAGAAAGACCTGGCAGGCCTGCCATCCTTATCTCTGTCTGTCTGCCTGTCTGTCTGTCTGATCCTCTGGTACTGGATATGGGCCACCATATAGTTGCTGGTAGTTTATCCAAGGTTCTCTGGAAGAGGAGACAATGCTGTAAATTATTGAGCCCTTTCAGTGGCCCCACCCTTCATTAAATTTTTATAAGTATATCTGAGGCTGTGTTTATGTACATCATATTCAGATCATAAGAGTGATTTAGATTCTCCAGAAACTGACACCCTCTTCTGGAGTGTCTGAAGACAGCTACAGTGTACGTAAATATAATAAATACATGAATAAATAAATAAATAAACATTTTTTAAAAAGGATAAGAAAGAAAGAAACACCAGGAAGTCCTGCCATCCTTATCTCTGTCTGTCTGTCTGTCTATCTATATGATCCTTTGGAACTGGAGATAGGCCACCATATAGTTGCTGGTAGTTTATCCCAGGTTCTCTGGAAGAGGAGACAATGCTGTTAATTGTTGAGCCCTTTCAGTGGCCCTACCCATCTTTAAATTTTTAGAAGGGTATGTGAGGCTGTGTTTATGTACATCATATGCAGACCATAAGAGGGATTTAGATTCTCCAGAATCTGACACCCTCTTCTGTATTTTCTGAAGACAGCTACAGTGTACTTATATCTAATAAATACATAAATAAATAAATAAATAAATAAATAAATAAATAAATAAATAAACATTTTTTAAAAAGGATAAGACAGAAAGAGAGACCAGGCAAGCCTGCCACCCTTATCTCTGTCTGTCTGTCTGTCTGTGTGATACCCTAGAACTGGAGATGGGCTACCATATAGTTGCTGGTAGTTTATCCAAGGTTCTCTGGAAGAGGAGACAATGCTGTTAATTGTTGAGCCCTTTCTGTGGCTCCACCCATCTTTAATATTTTAGAAGTATATGTGAGGCTGTGTTTATGTACATCATATGCAGACCATAAGAGGGATTTAGATTCTCAAGAATCTGACACCCTCTTCTGGAGTGTCTGAAGACAGCTACAGTTTACTTATATCTAATAAATACATAAATAAATAAATAAATAAATAAATAAATAAATAAATAAATAAACATTTTTTTAAAAGGATAAGAAAGTAAGAAAGACCGGGCAGGCCTGCCACCCTTATCTCTGTCTGTCTGTCTATCTGTCTGTCTGATACCCTGGAACTGTAGATGGGCCACCATAGTGTTGCTGGTAGTTGATCCCAGGTTCTCTGGAAGAGGATACAATGCTGTTAATTGTTGAGCCCTTTCAGTGGCGCCACCCATCTTTAAATATTTAGAATATATGTGAGGCTGTGTTTATGTACATCTTATGCAGACCATAAATGTGATTTAGATTCTCCAGAATCTGACACCCTCTTCTGGAGTGTCTGAAGACAGCTACAGTGTACTTATATTAAATAAATAAATAAATAAATAAATAAATAAATAAATAAACATTTTTTAAACAGGATAAGAAAGAAAGAAAGACCAGGCAGGCCTGCCATCCTTATCTCTGTCTGTCTTTCTGTCTGTCTACAGTCTGTCTGATCCCCTTGGACTCGAGATGGGCCACCATATAGTTGCTGGTAGTTGATCCCAGGTTCTCTGGAAGAGGAGACAATGCTGTTAATTTTTGAGCCCTTTCAGTGGCCCCACCCATCTTTAAATTTTTAGAAGTATATGTGAGGCTGTGTTCATGTACATCATATGCAGACAATAAGAGGGATATAGATTCTCCAGAATCTGACACCCTCTTCTGGAGAGTCTGAAGACAGCTACAGTGTACTTATATCTGATAAATAAATAAATAAATAAATAAATAAATAAATAAATAAATAAATAAATAAACAAATAAACAAATAAATAAACATTTTTTTATAAGGATAAGAAAGAAAGAAAAATCAGGCAGGCCTGCCATCCTTATCTCTGTCTGTCTGTCTGTCTGTCTTATCCCCTGGAACTTGAGATGGGCCACCATATAGTTGCTGGTAGTTGATCCCACGTTCTCTGGAAGAAGAGACAATGCTGTTAATTGTTGAGCCCTTTCAGTGGGCCCACCCATCTTTAAATTTTTAGAAGTATATGTGAGGCTGTGTTTATGTACATCATATGAAGACCATAAGAGGGACTTAGATTCTCCAGAAGATGAGACCCTCTTCTAGAGTGTCTGAAGACAGCTACAGTGTACTTATATCTAATAAATACATAAATAAAAATAAATAAATAAATAAATAAACATTTTTTCAACAGTATAATAAAGAAAGAAAGACCAGGCACGCCTGCCATCCTTATCTCTGTCTGTCTGTCTGTCTGTCTGATCCCCTGGAACTGGAGATGGGCCACCATATAGTTGCTGGTAGTTCATCCCAGGTTCTCTGGAAGAGGAGACAATGCTGTTAATTGTTGAGCCCTTTCTTTAGTGACCCCACCCATCTTTAAATTTTTAGAAGTATATGTGAGGCTGTGTTTATGTACATCATATGCAGACCATAAGAGGGATTTAGATTCTCCAGAATCTGACACCCTCTTCTGGAGTGTCTGAAGACAGCTACAGTGTACTTATATCTAAAAAATACATAAATAAATAAATAAACATTTTTTAAAAAGGATAAGAAAGAAAGAAAGACCAGGCAGGCCTGCCATCCTTATCTCTGTCTTTCTGTCTGTCTGTTTGTCTGTCTGATCCCCTGAAACTGGAGATGGGCCAACATATAGTTGCTGGTAGTTGATCCCAGGTTCTCTGGAAGAGGAGACAATGCTGTTAATTGTTGGTTCCTTTCAGTGGCCCCAACCATCTTTAAATTTTTAGAAGAATATGTGAGGCTGTGTTTATGTACATCATATGCAGAACATAAATGGGATTTACGTTCTGCAGAATCAAACACCCTCTTCTGGAGTGTCTGAAGATAGCTATAGTGTACTTATATCTAATAAATACATAAATAAATAAATAAACCTTTTTTAAAATGATAAGAAAGAAAGAAAGACCAGGCAGGCCTGCCATCCTTATCTCTGTCTGTCTGTCTGTGTGTCTGTCTGATCCCCTGGAACTGGAGATGGGCCACCATATAATTACTGGTTATTGATCCCAGGTTCTCTGGAAGAGGAGACAATGCTGTTAATTGTTGATCCCTTTTAGTGGCCCCACCCATCTTTAAATTTTTAGAAGTATATGTGAGGCTGTGTTTATGTACATCATATGCAGACCATAAGAGGGATTTAGATTTTCCAGAATCTGACAACCTCTTCTGGAGTGTCTGAAGACAAGTATTGTGTACTTATATCTAATAAATACATTAAAAATAAATAAATAAATAAATAAATAAAAATAAATAAATAAACATTTTTTTTAAACGGAGAAGAAAGAAAGAAAGACCATGAAGGCCTGCCATCCTTATCACTTTCTGTCTGTCTGTCTGTCTGTCTGATCCCCTGTAACTGGAGATGGGACACCATATAGATGCTGGTAGTTGATCCCAGGTTCTCTGGAAAAGGAGACAATGCTGTTAATTGTTGAGCCCTTTCAGTGGCCCCACCCATCTTTAAATTTTTAGAAGTATATGTGAGGCTATGTTTATGTACATCAAATGCAGACCATAAGAGGGATTTAGATTCTCCAGCATATGACACCCTCTTCTGGAGTGTCTGAAGACAGCTACAGTGTACTTATGTCTAATAAATACATAAATAAACAAATAAACATTTTTAAATAAGGATAATAAAGAAAGAAAATCCAGGCAGGCCTTCCATCCTTATATCTGTCTGTCTGTCTGTCTGTCTGATTCCCTGGAACTGGAGATGGGCCACCATATAGTTGCTGGTAGTTGATCCAGGTTCTCTGGAAGAGGAGACAATGCTGTTAATTGTTGAGCCCTTTCAGTGGCCCCACACATCTTTAAATATTTAGAAATATATGTGAGGCTGTGTTATGTACATCATATGCAGACCATAAGAGGTATTTAGATTCTCCAGAATCTGATACCCTCTTCTGGAGTGTCTGAAGACAGCTACAGTGTACTTATATCTAATAAATAAATAAATAAATAAATAAATAAATAAATAAATAAATAAATAAATAAATAAATAAACATTTTTTAAAAAGGATAAGAAAAAAAGAAAGACTAGCAGGCCTGCCATCCTTATCTCTGTCTGTCTGTCTGTCTGTCTGTCTGATCCCCTGGAACTGGAGATGGGCCACCACATAGTTGCTGGTAGTTTAATCCCAGGTTCTCTGGAAGAGGAGACAATGCTGTTAATTGTTGAGCCCTTTCAGTGGCCCCACACATCTTTAAATTTTTAGAAGTATATGTGAGGCTGTGTTTATGTACATTGTATGTAGACCATAAGAGGGATTTATATTCTCCAGAATCTGATACCCTCTTCTGGAGTGTCTGAAGACAGCTACAGTGTACTTATATCTAATAAATACATAAATAAATAAATAAACATGTTTTAAAAAGGATAAGAAAGAAAGAAAAACCAGGCAGGCCTGCCATCCTTGTCTGTCTGTCTGTCTGTCTGTCTCTCTGATCTCCTGGATCTGGAGATGGGCCACCATATAGTTGCTGGTAGTTGATCCCAGGTTCTCTGGAAGAGGAGACAATGCTGTTAATTGTTGAGCCCTCACAGTGGCCCCACCCATCTTTAAATTTTTAGAAATAAATGTGAAGCTGTTTTTATGTACATCATATGCATATCATAAGAGGGACTTAGATTCTCCAGAATCTGACACCCTCTTCCTGAGTGTCTGAAGACAGCTACAGTGTACTTATATATAATAAATTCATAAATAAATAAATAAACCTTTTTAAACGGATAAGAAAGAAATAAAAACCAGAAGGCCTGCCATCCTTGTCTGTATGTCTGTCTGTCTGTCTGATCGCCTGGAACTGGAGATGGGCCACCATATAGTTGCTGGTAGTTGATCCCAGGTTCTCTGGAAGAGGAGACAATGCTGTTAATTTTTGAGCCCTTTCAGTGGCCCCACCCATCTTTAAATTTTTATAAGTATATGTGAGGCTGCGTTCATGTACATCATATGCAGACCATAAGAGGGATTTAGATTCTCCAGAATCTGACACCCTCTTCTGGAGTGTCTGAAGACAGCTACAGTGTACTTATATCGAATAAATAAATAAATAAATAAATAAATAAATAAATAAATAAATAAACATTTTTTAAAAGGATAAGAAAGAATGAAAGACCAGGTAGGCCTGCCATCCTTAACTCTATCTGTCTGTATCTCTGTCTGTCTGTCTGATCCCCTGGAACTGGAGATGGGCCACCATATAGTTGCTGGTAGTTGATCCCAGGTTCTCTGGAAGAGGAGACAATGCTGTTAATTGTTGAGCCCTTTCAGTGGTCCTACCCATCTTTAAATTTTTAGAAGTATATGTGAGGCTGTGTTTATGTACATCATATGCAGACCATAAGAGGGATATAGATTCTCCAGAATCTGAAACCCTCTTCTGGAGTGTCTGAAGACAGCTACAGTGTATTATATATAATAAATACATAAATAAATAAATAAATAAATAAATAAATAAATAAATAAATAAATAAATAAATAAATAAATATACATTTTTTAAAAGGGATAAGAAAGAAAGAAAAACCAGGCAGGCTTCCATCCTTGTCTGTCTTTCTCTCTGTCTGTCTGTCTTGCCTAGCCCCTTGCGTTGCCTAGCTTAGCCCTTTGCCTTGCCTAGCCCAGCCCCTTGCCTAGCCTAGCCTAGCCCAGCCCTGCCTTGCCTAGCCCTGCCTATCCCTGTCTTTAACCAGGCTGGCCTCGAACTCAGAAACTGACTGCCTCTGCCTCCAGAGTGCTCTCATTAAGAGCTCGAGCCACCACTGACTGTTGGGTTTTCTAAGTCTTACATAGGTATGGTCTGTTTCTCAACTGTGAAACCCTAATTAACACATGTAGTCTGTCCTAGGTCAGCCATAGCTACAGACTGAGGCCTTTTCTAAAACAAAACAAAAGAAAACAAAAAAAATAGAAATAATAAAATAAATAAATTAAGAAACCACATGATATCTTTTCTTTCTTTCAATGATACTCAGAGTTTGAAGCAGTTCACCCATGAGACCTCAGCTCCGGACATTGAGGCTGTTTCCCTAACAAGTATTATGGCTGAACCTGAGGGGTTCTACTGCTGATTTGTGTCCCCCACTTTAAAAAAATAGTTGTTTTCAAAGGCTGCAGGTTCTTAGCTCTGTTCCTTGTTACAGTTGAGTCACAGCCCTGAAAGTTCAGTGGTAGTTAAAGGCACTGAGAAGGGCTTCCTATAGACATCAAAGACCAAGTCTTTGTTATTAAAAAGTTAATCTGGATTCCCCCACACCCTGGCATCCTTAGAATTCCTAGAAAGGAAGGCAGGGACCTGGGCAGAAGGGTGCAAGGCTACTGGTGTTTGTAAGTGGTAACAGAAAGCTTTCTCTTGTTGGTACCCTACCCCAAGTTACACTGTCACTTCTTTTTCCTAGTTGTTGTTTTGTAGGTTTGTATTCTCAACATAGACCCTTTTCCTTCCTAACCTTGGCTGTCCTGAACCTTACTGTCCTTGAACTCAGTGATTTGCCTGTCTTGCTGGGATGAAACTGTGAGCTACCATCCAGAAGGAAGCACCCTGCTGAGGTTAGATTGGGGTCTCTTCCATTTTCCTCTATGAACATGCATATGGCAGGCCTGTTCTTTCTTTTTTACTTTTCCTTTTCTTTTTATAGATTTATTTATTTATTATATTTAAGTATGCTGTAGCTATCTTCAGACAGTCCAGAAGAGGGTGTCAGATTCTGAAGAATCTAAATCATTCTTATTGTCTGCATATGATGTATATAAACACAGCCTCACATATACTCAAAAAAAAAAAAAAAGAAAGAAAGATGTGGCTACAGAGAGGGCTCAACAATTAAGAGCATTGTCTCCTCTTCCAGAGAACCTGGGCTCAATTACCAGTATTATATATGGTGGCCCATCTCCAGTTCCAGGGGATCTAATACTCTGTTCTGGAGTCTGTGGGCACAGCATACACATGCAAAACATTCTTACACAATCATTGAGAGAGGAGAGAGAGGGGTTGAGAGAGAGGGGAGGTAACCATACCTCCTGACGAGTTTGAAGACCTGAGCTTCATCACTCACACAAATAAATAAATGCAAAATATTTTTAAAAAATAAACTCTGCCATTGCCCTTTAAAAATTCCTAGAAAACAAGTTTTATAAGCAACAGTTATATTTACTATATCTAAAGTACAGTCATGAGCATATTCTCTAAATAGAAAAAGGCCTGTTAGTCTTAGAAATGGAAAAGACAAACCAAGGAAGGTTTGCAATTACATAATGAGGCAGCTCAGCCCAGCTCTTAGGTTGGAAATAAGACTGGAGAATAGGATACAGCTGAAGACAGCCAGCCATTGCTTTTTGTTTTGGAGGCTGAAAGGATACACCTGAAGACAGCCAATGCTGTGTGATGGTGATCTGGTATTTTTTTTTTAATTTTTAAAAACTTTAACACTTTTTATAAAACCTTTTTCCTTTCTTTCTTTCTTTCTTTCTTTCTTTCTTTCTTTCTTTCTTTCTTTCTTTCTTTCTTTTTCTTTCTTTCTTTCTTTCTTTCTTTCTTTTTTCAGGGTTTCTCACCATATTGCAGGTACTACAAGTTTGATTTTCTTATTTTTCGACTGTTTCAGGGTTTCTCACCATATTGCAGGTCCTACTGTGTGATTTTCTCATTTTTCGACTTTTTCAGGGTTTCTTATCATATTCCAAGTCCTAGAGTGTGATTTTCTCATTTTTCGACTTTTTCAGGGATTCTCACCATATTGCAGGTACTACAAGTGTGAATTTCTTAATTTTTGACTTTTGCAGGGTTTCTCACCATGTTCCAGCTACTACAGTGTATTTTTCTCATTTTTTAAAATTTTCACGGTCTCTCATCTTATTCCAAGTCGAACAGTGTAATTTTCTCATTTTTCGACTTTTTCAGGGTTTCTCACCATATTGCAGGTACTACAAGTTTGATTTTCTTATTTTTCAAATGTTTCAGAGTTTCTCACCATATTCCAGGTCCTACTGTGTGATTTTCTCACGTTAAGACTTTTTCAGTGTTTCTCACCAATATTCTAGGTACTACAGTGTGATTTTCTCATTTTTTGACTTTTTCAGGTTTTCTCATCATATTCCAAGTCCTAGAGTGTGATTTTCTCTTTTTCGGACTTTTTCAGGGTTTCTCAAAAATATTCCAGGTCCTACAGTGTAATTTTCTCATTTTTTGACTTTTTCAGGGTTTCTCACCATATTCCAAGTCCTATAGTGTGATTTTCTCATTTTTTGACTTTTTCAGGGTTTCTCATCTTACTTCAAGTCCTACAGTGTGATTTTCTCATTTTTCGACTTTTTCAAGGTTTCTCACCATATTCCAGCTCCTACAGTGCATTTTTGTCATTTTTTGTCTTTTTCACGGTTTCTCATCTTATTCCATTCCTACAGTGTGATTTTCTCATTTTTCGACTTTTTCAGGGTTTCTCACCATATTGCAGGTCCTACTGTGTGATTTTCTCATTTTTAGACTTTTTCAGGGTTTCTCACCATATTCCAGGTTCTACTGTGTGATTTTCTCATTTTTTGACTTTTTCAGGGTTTCTCACCATATTCCAAGTCCTATAGTGTGATTTTCTCATTTTTTGACTTTTTCAGGGTTTCTCATCTTACTCCAAGTCCTACAGTGTGATTTTCTCATTTTTGACTTTTTCAGGGTTTCTCACAATATTGCAGGTCCTACAAGTGTGATTTTCTCTTTTTTGGACTTTTTCAGGTTTTTCTCACCATATTCCAGCTCCTACTGTGCATTTTTGTCATTTTTTGTCTTTTTCATGGTTTTCTCATCTTACTCCAAGTCCTACAGTGTGATTTTCTCATTTTTCGACTTTTTCAGGGTTTCTCACCATATTGCAGGTCCTACTGTGTGATTTTCTCATTTTTAGACTTTTTCAGTGTTTACTCACCATATTCAAGGTACTACAGTGTTATTTTTTCATTTTTTGACTTTTTCAGGGTTTCTCATCTTATTCCAAGTCCTACAGTGTGATTTTCTCATTTTTCGACTTTTTCAGGGTTTCTCACCATATTGCAGGTCCTACTGTGTGATTTTCTCATTTTTAGACTTTTTCAGGGTTTCTCACCATATTCCAGGTACTACTGTGTGATTTCTCATTTTTTGACTTTTTCAGGGTTTCTCATCATATTCCAAGTCCTAGAGTGTGATTTTCTCTTTTTTCGACTTTTTCAGGGTTTCTCACCATATTCCAGGTCCTACAGTGTGATTTTCTCATTTTTTGACTTTTTCAGGGTTTCTCACCATATTCCAGCTCCTACTGCGTGATTTTCTCATTTTTCGACTTTTTCAGGGTTTCTCACCATATTCCATGTCCTACAGTGTGATTTTCTCATTTTTTGACATTTTCAGGGTTTGTCACCATATTCCAGGTACTACAGTGTGATTTTCTTATTTTAGACTTTTTCAGTGTTTCTCACCAAATTCCAGGACCTACTGCGTGATTTTCTCATTTTTGACTTTTTCAGGATTTCTCACCATATTCCATGTCCTACACTGTAATTTTCTCATTTTTCGACTTTTTCAGGGTTTTTCACCATATTGGAGGTCCTACAAGTGTGATTTTCTTATTTTTCGACTTTTTCAGTGTTTCTCATCATATTCCAGCTCCTACAGTGTATTATTCTCATTTTTTTGATTTTTTCACGGTTTCTCATCTTATTCCAAATCCTACAGTGTGATTTTCTCATTGTTGGAATTTTTTAGGGTTTCTCACCATATTGCAGGTACTATAAGTTTGATTTTCTTATTTTTCGACTGATTCATTGTTTCTCACCATATTGCAGGTCCTATTGTGTGATTTTTCTCATTTTTCGACTTTTTCAGGGTTTCTCATCATATTCCAAGTCCTAGGTGTAATTTTTCTAATTTTTAGTTTTTTTCAGAATTTCTCACCATATTCCAGGTTCTACATTGTGATTTTTCTCATTTTTTGAATTTTTCAGGGTTGCTCACCATATTTCAGCTCCTACCGTGTATTTTTGTCATTTTTTGTCTTTTTCACGGTTTCTCATCTTATTCCAAGTCCTATATTGTGATTTTCTCCTTTTTTGACGTTTTCAGGGTTTCTCACCATATTGCAGGTACTACAAGTTTGATTTTCTTATTTTTCTATCTTTCAGGGTTTCTCACCATATTCCAGGTCCTACTGTTTGATTTTCTCATTTTTAGACTTTTTCATGGTTTCTCACCATATTCCAGGTACTACAGTGTACTTTTCTCATTTTTTTGACCTTTTCAGGGTTTCTCATCATATTCCAAGTCCTAGAGTGTGATTTTCTCTTTTTTCGACTATTTCAGAGTTTCTCACCATATTCCAGGTCCTATAGTGTGATTTTCTCATTTTAAGACTTTTTCAGGGTATCTCAACATATTACAGGTACTACAGTGTGATTTTCTCATTTTTTGACTTTTTCAGGGTTTCTCATCTTATTCCAAGTCCTAAAG
The DNA here is from genome assembly GCF_978045245.1 of Mus caroli. Classification (NCBI taxonomy): domain Eukaryota; kingdom Metazoa; phylum Chordata; class Mammalia; order Rodentia; family Muridae; genus Mus; species Mus caroli. The sequence continues at coordinate 2,923 of NW_028227696.1, read as the reverse complement.
TATGATTTTCACATTTTAAGACTTTTTCAGTGTTTCTCACCATATTGCAGGTCCTACAGTGTGATTTTCTCATTTTTCGACTTTTTCAGGGTTTCTCACCATATTGGAGGTTCTACAAGTGTGATTTTCTTATTTTTTGACTTTTTCAGGGTTTCTTACCATATTCCAGCTTCTACAGTGTATTTTTCTCATTTTTTGACTTTTTCACGGTTACTCATCATATTCTAAATCCTACAGTGTGATTTTCGCATTTTTGGAAATTTTCAGGGTTTCTCACCATAGTGCAAGTACTACAAGTTTGATTTTCTTATTTTTTGACTGTTTAAGTGTTTATCACCATATTGCAGGTCCTAATGTGTGATTTTCTCATTTTGAGACTTTTTCTGTGTTTCTCACCATATTCCAGCTACTACAGTGTGATTTTCTCATTTTTCGACTTTTATAGGGTTCCTCATCATATTCCAAGTCCTAGAGTGTGATTTTTCTAATTATTGACTTTTTCAGGGTTACTCACCAAATTCCATCTTCTACAGTGTGATTTTCAAATTTTTCGACTTTTTTAAGGTTTTTCATCATATTCCAAGTCCTACAGTGTGATTTTCTCATTTTTTGACTTTTTCAGGGTTTCTCATCATATTCCAAGTCCTAGAGAGTGATTTTTCTAATTTTTCACCTTTTTCAGAGTTTCTCACCATATTCCAGGTTCCACAGTGTTATTTTTCTCATTTTTTGACTTTTTCAGGATTGCTCAACATATTCCATCTTCTACAGTGTGATTTTTTCATTTTTCAACTTTTTCAGGGTTTCTCATCTTATTCCAAGTCCTACAGGGTGATTTTCTCATTTTTTGACTTTTTCAGGGCGTCTCATCTTATTCCAAGTCCTACAGTGTGATTTTCTCATTTTTCAACTTTTTCAGGGTTTCTCACCATATTGCAGGTCCTACAAGTGTGAATTTCTTATTTTTTGACTTTTTCAGGGTTTCTCACCATATTCCAGCTCCTTCAGTGTATTTTTCTCATTTTTTGACTTTTTCAGGGTTTCTCACCATATTGCAGATATGACAAATTTGATTTTCTTATTTTTCGACTGCTTCAGGGATTCTCACCATATTCCAGGTCCTACAGTGTAATTTTCTCATTTTTTGACTTTTTCAGTGTTTCTCACCATATTGCAGGTCCTACTGTGTGATTTTCTCATTTTTAGACTTTTTCAGTGTTTACTCACCATATTCAAGGTACTACAGTGTTATTTTCTCATTTTGAGACTTTTTCAGGTTTTCTCATCTTATTCCAAGTCCTACAGGGTGATTTTCTCTTTTTTCGACTTTTAAAGGGTTTCTCAACATATTCCAGGTCCTACAGTGTAATATTCTCATTTTTTGACTTTTTCAGGGTTTGTCACCATATTCCAGGTACTACAGTGTGATTTTCTTATTTTAGACTTTTTCAGTGTTTCTCACCAAATTCCAGGACCTACTGCGTCATTTTCTCATTTTTGACTTTTTCAGGGTTTCTCACCATATTCCATGTCCTACACTGTAATTTTCTCATTTTTCGACTTTTTCAGGGTTTTTCACCCTATTGGAGGTCCTACAAGTGTGATTTTCTTATTTTTCGACTTTTTCAGGGTTTCTCATCATATTCCAGCTCCTACAGTGTATTATACTCATTTTTTTGATTTTTTCACGGTTTCTCATCATATTCCAAATCCTATAGTGTGATTTTCTCATTTTTTGACTTTTTCAGTGTTTCTCACCATATTGCAGGTCCTACTGTGTGATTTTCTCATTTTTAGACTTTTTCAGTGTTTACTCACCATATTCAAGGTACTACAGTGTGATTTTCTCATTTTTTTGACTTTTTCAGGGTATATCATCATATTCCAAGTCCTAGAGTGTGATTTTCTCTTTTTTCGACTCTTTCAGAGTTTCTCACCATATTCCAGGTCCTACAGTGTGATTTTCTCATTTTAAGACTTTTTCAGGGTTTCTCAACACATTCCAGGTACTACAGTGTGATTTTCTCATTTTTCGACTTTTTCAGGGTTCCTCATCATATTCCAAGTCCTAGAGTGTGATTTTTCTAATTATTGACTTTTTCACGGTTGCTCACCATATTCCATCTTCTACAGTGTGATTTTCTCATTTTTCGACTTTTTCAGGGTTTTTCATCATATTCCAAGTTCTATAGTGTGATTTTCTCATTTTTTGACTTTTTCAGGGTTTCTCACCATATTCCAGGTCCTACAGTGTGATTTTCTCATTTTTCAACTTTTTCAGGGTTTCTCACCATAATGAAGGTCAAACAAGTGTGAGTTTCTTATTTTTCGACTTTTTCAGGTTTTCTCACCATATTCCAGTTCCTACAGTGTATTTTTCTCATTTTTAGACTTTTTCACGTTTTCTCACAATATTCCAAGTCCTACTGCGTGATTTTCTCATTTTTCGACTTTTTCAGGGTTTCTCACCATATTCCAAGTCCTACAGTGTGATTTTCTCATTTTTCGACTTTTTCAGAATTTCTCACCCTATTGCACGTCCTACAAGTGTGAGTTTCTTATTTTTCGACTTTTTCAGGTTTTCTCACCATATTCCAGGTCCTACTGTGTGATTTTCTCATTTTTAGACTTTTTCAGTGTTTTTCTCACCATATTCAAGGTACTACAGTGTTATTTTCTCATTTTTTGACATTTTCAGGTTTTCTCATCATATTCCATGTCCTAGAGGGTGATTTTCTCTTTTTTCGACTTTTAAAGTGTTTCTCAACATAATCCAGGTCCTACAGTGTAATTTTCTCATGTTTTGACTTTTTCAGTGTTTCTCACCATATTGCAGGTCCTACAAGTGTGAATTTCTTTTTTTTCGACTTTTTCAGAGTTACTCACCATATTCCAGGTCCTACAGTGTGATTTTCTCATTTTT
>NW_028227695.1:0-90402 GCF_978045245.1 Mus caroli | reverse complement strand
AGGACCTAGAATATGCTGAGTAACCCTGAAAAACATGAAAATTAAAAATTCACACTGTCGGACACAGAATATGGCGAGAAACCATGAAAAAAGTGGAAAATTAAAAATTCACACTGTATTACCCAGAATATGGCGAGAATACTGAAAAACGTGGAAAAATTAAAAATTCACCCTGAAGGACCTGGAATATGGCAAGAAAACCTGAAAAACGAGAAAAATGAGAAAAATCACTCTGTAGTACCCAGAATATGACGAAAAAACCTGAAAAACGTGAAAATTAAAAACTCACACTGAATGACCCAGAATATGGCAAGAAAACCTGAAAAAAGTAAAAAACTAAAATTCACACTGAAAGACCCCGAATATGGCGAGAAAACCTGAAAAAGGTGGAAAATGAGAATAAATGACTGTAGGACCCAGAATTGCGAAAAAACTTGAAAAACTTCGAAAATGAGAAAATCACACTTTAGGGACCCAGAATATGCCGAGAAACCCTGAAAAACGTGGAAAATTAAAAATACGCGCTGTTGGACCCAGAATATGGTGAGAAACCGGAAAAACGTGGAAATTAAAAATACACTCTGTTGGACCCAGAATATGGCAAGAAACCCTGCAAAAGGTGAAAAACGAGAAAATCACACTGTAAGACCCAGAATTACGAAAAACCTGAAAAACTTGAAAATGAGAAAATCACACTGCAGGAAACAGAATATGCCGAGAAACCCTGAAAACGTGGAAAATTAAAAATTCACACTGAAGGACCCGGAATATAGCGAGGAAAACCTGAAAAAGGTGGAAAATGAGAAAATCACATGTAGAACCCAGAATAGCGAAAAAACTTGAAAAAGGTGAAAAATGAGAAAATCACACTGCAGGACCCAGAATATGCTGAGAAACCCTGATAATCATGGAAAATTAAATGTTCACACTGTAGGACCCAGAATTATGCCTAGAAACCCTTGAAAAACTTGGAAAAATAAAATACACGCTGTAGGGAACCAGAATATATTGAGAAACCCTGAAAAAGTAGGAAATCAAAAACTCACACTGAAGGGACCCCGAATATTGGGGAGAAATCCTAAAAACGTGGAAATGAGAAAATCACACTCTAGGACCCAGAATATGACGAAAAAACCTGAAAAACATGGAAAATTAAAAATTCACACTGAAGGTCCGGGAATATGGTGAGAAAACCTGAAAAATGAGGAAATTAAAAACACAAACTGAAGGACCCAGAATATGGCGAGAAAACATGAAAAACATGGAAAATTAAATATCACACTGTAGGACCCAGAATATGGCGAGAAACACTGAAAAAGGAGGAAAATGAGAAAATCACACTATAGGACCAGAATATGGCAAGAAACCTTGAAAAACGTGGAAAATTAAAAAATTCACAATGTAGGGACCCAGAATATGCTGAGAAATCTGAAAAAGTTGGATAATAGAATATCAAACTGTAGGACCCAGAACATGACGAAAAAAAACTTAAAACGTTTAAAATTAAAATTCAAACTGTAGGACCTGAATATGGCGAGAAACCCTGAGAATCGTGGAAAATTTAAAAATCATACTGTAGGACGCAGAATATGGCGATTAACCCTGTAAAAAAGTGGAATATTAAAAACTCACACTGAAGTACCCCCGAAATTGGCAAGAAAACCTGAAAAAGGTGGAAAATGAAAAAAATCACACTGTAGGACCCAAAATATGCTGAGTAACCCTGAAAACTTGGAAAATTAAAAATACACCGCTGTAGGACCCAGAATATGGCAAAAAAACCCTGAAAGAATTAGAAAATTAAAAACTCACACTGAAGGAACCGGAATATGGCAAGAAAACCTGAAAAAGTGGAAAGTCTCTCTCTGTCTCTCTCTATATATCTCTCTCTGTCTCTCTCTTTCTCTATCTCTGTCTCTCTCTATTTCTCTCTGTCTCTATCTGTCTCTCTCTCTGTCTCTCTCTGTCTCTCTCTCTCTCTCTGTCTCTCTCTTTCCCTCTCTCTGTCTCTCTCTGTCTCTATCTCTGTCTCTCTCTGTCTCTCTCTGTCCCTCTCTGTCTCTCTCTGTGTCTTTCTTTGTATCTCTCTGTCTCTCCCTGTCTCTCTCTGTCTCTCTCTTTATGTCTCTCTCTGTCCTCTCTCTTTCTCTCTCTCTGTATCTCTCTGTCTCTCTCTGTGTCTTTCTTTGTCTCTCTCTGTCTCTCTTTGTCTCTCTCTGTCACTCTCTCTATGTCTATCTCTGTCTCTCTCTTTCTCTATCTCTGTCTCTCTCTGTTTCTCTCTGTCTCTATCTCTCTGTGTGTCTCTTTCTTTCCCTCTCTCTGTCTCTATCTCTTTCTCTCTCTGTCTCTCTCTGTCACTCTGTCTCTCTCTGTCTCTCTCTGTCTCTCTCTGTCTATCTGTCTCTCTCTGTCTCTCTCTGTCTCTCTCTCTGTCTCTGTCTCTCTCTCTCTCTCTGTGTCTTTCTTTGTCTCTCTCTGTCTCTCTGTCTCTCTCTGATTCTCTCTGTGTCTCTCTCTATCTCTCTCTCTCTGTCTCTCTCTGTCTCTCTCAATGTATCTCTCTGTCTCTCTATGTCTCTCTCTGTGTCTTTCTTTGTCTCTCTCTGTCTCTCTCTGTCTCTCTGTGTGTCTCTCTCTGTCTCTCTCTCTATCTCTGTCTCTCTCTGTCTTTCTCACTCTGTCTCTGTCTCTCTCTGACTCTCTGTCTCTCTTTCTCTCTGTCTCTCTCTGTCTCTCTCTTTCTCTCTGTCTCTCTCTTTCCCTCTCTCTGTCTCTCTCTGTCTCTATCTCTGTCTCTCTCTGTCCTTCTGACTCTTTCTGTCTCTCTCTGTCTCTCTCTCTGTCTCTCTCTGTCTCTCTCCTTCTCTCTCTGTCTCTCTCTTTCCCTCTCTCTGTCTCTCTCTGACTCTATCTCTGTCTCTCTCTGTCTCTCTCAATGTATCTCTCTGTCTCTCTATGTCTCTCTCTGTGTCTTTCTTTGTCTCTCTCAGTCTCTCTCTCTCTCTCTGTCTCACTCTGTCTCTCTCTCTGTCTCTCTTTGTCTCTCTCTCTGTATCTCTCTGTCTCTCTCTGTCTCTCTCTGTCTCTCTCTCTGTGTCTCTCTCTCTGTCTTTCTTTTTCTCTATCTATATCTCTCTCTGTCTCTCTCTGTGTCTTTTTTTGTCTCTCTCTGTCTCTCTCTGTCTCTCTCTGTCTCTCTTAGTCTCTCTCTGTGTCTTTCATTGTCTCTCTCTGTCTCTCTCTGTCTTTCGGTGTCTCTCTCTCTGTCTCTCTCTGTCTCACTCTCTGTCTCTCTCTGTCTCTATCTCTGTCTCTCTCTGTCTCTCTCTGTCTGTCTCTGTCTGTCTATGTCTATCTCTGTCTCTCTCTGTGTCTCTCTGTGTCTCTCTCTGTGTCTCTCTGTGTCTCTCTGTCTCTCTCTGTGTCTCTCTCTGTCTCTCTCTGTCTCTATCTCTGTCTCTCTCTGTCTCTCTATGTCTCTCTCAATGTATCTCTCTGTCTCTCTATGTCTCTCTCTGTGTCTTTCTTTGTCTCTCTCTGTCTCTCTCTTTCTGTGTCTCACTCTGTCTCTCTCTGTCTCTCTCTCTGTCTCTGTCTCTGTCTCTGTCTCTCTCTCTGTCTCTCTCTGTCTCTCTCTCTAACTCTGTCTCTCTCTGTATTTCTCACTCTGTCTCTGTCTCTCTCTGTCCCTCTCTCTGTCTCTCTCTGTCTCTATCTCTGTCTCTCTCTGACTCTCTCTGTCTCTCTCTTTCTCTCTGTCTCTCTCTGTCTCTCTTTGTCTCTCTGTCTGTATCTCTCTGTCTCTCTCTGTCTCTCTCTCTCAGTATCTCCCTCTGTCTTTCTTTGTCTCTATGTCTGACTCTTTCTGTCTCTCTTGTGACTTTCTTTGTCTCTTCTATGTCTCTCTGTGTCTCTCTCTCTGTCTCCCTCAGTCTCTCTCTGTGTCTCTCTCTGTCTTTCTCTGTCTCTATCTCTGTCTCTCTGTCTCTCTCTGTCTCTCTCTGTCCTTCTGTATCTTTCTGTCTCTCTCTGTCTCTCTCTCTGTATCTCTCTGTCTCTCTCTGTCTCTCTCTGTCTTTCTTTGTCTCTCTCTGTCTCTCTCTGTCTCTTTGTGTCTCTCTCTATCTCTCTCTGTCTCTCTCTGTCTCTATCTCTGTCTCTCTCTGTCTCTCTCTGTCTGTCTCTGTCTCTCTGTGTCTCTCTCTCTGTCTCTCTCTGTGTCTCTCTCTGTGTGTCTCTGTCTCTCTCTGTTTCTCTCTCTGTCTCTCTCTGTCTCTCTCTCTCAGTATCTCCCTCTGTCTTTCTTTGTCTCTATGTCTGACTCTTTCTGTCTCTCTTGTGACTTTCTTTGTCTCTTCTATGTCTCTCTGTGTCTCTCTCTCTGACTTCCTCAGTCTCTCTCTGTGTCTCTCTCTGTCTTTCTCTGTCTCTATCTCTGTCTCTCTGTCTCTCTCTGTCTCTCTCTGTCCTTCTGTATCTTTCTGTCTCTCTCTGTCTCTCTCTCTGTCTCTCTCTGTCTCTATCTCTGTCTCTCTCTGTCTCTCTCTGTCTGTCTCTGTCTCTCTGTGTCTCTCTCTCTGTCTCTCTCTGTGTCTCTCTCTGTGTGTCTCTGTCTCTCTCTGTTTCTCTCTCTGTCTCTCTCTGTCTCTAACTCTGTCTCTCTCTGTCTCTCTGACTCTCTCTGTATCTCTCTGTCTCTCTCTGTCTCTCTCTGTGTTTTTCTTGGTCTCTCTCTGTCTCTCTCTGTCTCTCTCTGTCTCTCTCTGTCTCTCTCTGTCTCTCTGTGTTTTTCTTTGTCTCTCTCTGTCTCTCTCTCTGTCTCTCTCTGTCTCACTCTGTCTCTCTCTGTCTCTCTTTGTCTCTCTCTCTGTCTCTCTCTCTGTCTCTCTCTGTCTCTCTCTCTTTCTCACTCTGTGTATCTCTGTCTCTCTCTGTGTCTCTCTGTCTCACTCTGTCTTTCTCTGTCTCTCTCTGTCTCTCTCTCTGTCTCTCTGTCTCTCTCTGTCTCTCTCTGTCTGTCTCTGTCTCTCTGTGTGTCTCTCTCTGTGTCTCTCTCTGTCTCTCTCTCTGTCTCTCTCTGTCTCTCTGTCTCTCTCAATGTATCTCTCTGTCTCTCTATGTCTCTCTCTGTCTTTCTTTGTCTCTCTCTGTCTCTCTCTGTCTCTCTCTGTCTCTCTATGTGACTTTCAGTGGCCCCACACAGCCTCACATATACTTCTAAAAATTTAAAGAAGGGTGTGGCCACTCTAAAAGCACAACAATTAACAGCATTGTCTCCTCTTCCAGAGTACCTGGGATCAACTACCAGCAACTATATGGTGGCCCATCTCCAGTTCCAGGGGATCAGACAGACAGATATACAGACAGTGATAAAAATGGCAGGCCTGCCTGGTCTTTCTTTCTTTCTTATCCTTTTTAAAAAATGTTTATTTATATATTTATTTATGTATTTATTAGATATAAGTACACTGTAGCTGTCTTCAGACACTCCAGAAGAGGGTGTCAGATTCTGGAGAATCTAAATCCCTCTTATGGTCTTCATATGATGTACATAAACACAGCCTCACATATACTTCTAAAAATTTAAAGATGTGTGGGGCCATTGAGAGGGCTCAACAAATAACAGCATTGTCTCCTCTTTCAGAGAACCTGAGATAAACTACCAGCACCTTATGGTGGCCCATCTCCAGTTCCAGTGGATCAGACAGACAGACAGACAGAGAGACAGAGATAAGGATGGCAGGCCTGCCTGGTCTTTCTTTATTTCTTATACTTTTTAAAAAATGTTTATTTATTTATTTATTTATTTATTTATTTATTTATTTATTTATTTATGTATTAGATATAAGTACACTGTAGCCGTCTTCAGACACTCCAGAAGAGGGTGACAGATTCTAGAGTATCTAAATCCCTCTTATGGTCTGAATATGATGTACATAAACACAGCATCACATATACTTCTAAAAATTAAAAATGGGTGGGGCCACTGAAAGGGCTCAACAATTAACAGCATTGTCTCCTCTTACAGAGAACCTGGGATCAACTACCAGCAACTATATGGTGGCCCATCTCCAGTTCCAGGGGATCAGACAGACAGACAGACAGACAGACAGAGATAAGGATGGCAGGCCTGCCTGGTCTTACTTTCTTTCTTATCCTTTTAAAAAAATGTTTATTTATTTATTTATTTATTTATTTATTTATTTATTTATTTATGTATTTATTAGATATAAGTACACTGTAGCTGTCTTCAGACACTCCAGAAGAGGGTTTCAGATTCTGGAGAATCTAAATCCCTCTTATGGTCTGCATATGATGTACATAAACACAGCCTCACATATACTTCTAAATATTTAAAGATGGGTAGGGCCACTGATAGGGCTCAACAATTAACAGCATTGTCTCCTCTTTCAGAGAACCTGGGATCAACTACCAGCAACTTTATGGTAGCCCATCTCCAGTTCCAGGGGATCAGACAGACAGACAGACAGACAGAGATAAGGATGGCAGGCCTGTCTGGTCTTACTTTCTATCTTATCCTTTTTAAAAAATGTTTATTTATTTATTTATTTACTTATGTATTTATTATATATAAGTACACTGTAGCTGTCTTCAGTCACTCCAGTAGAGGGTGTCAGATTCTGGAGAATCTAAATCCTCTTATAATCTGAATATGATGTACATAAACACAGCCTCATTTATACTTCTAAATATTTAAAGAAGTGTGGGGCCACTGAAATGGCTCAACAATTAACAGCATTGTCTCCTCTTCCAGAGTACCTGGGATCAACTACCAGCAACTATATGGTGGCCCATCTCCAGCTCCAGGGGATCAGACAGACAGACATACAGACAGTGATAAGGATGGCAGGCCTGCCTGGTCTTTCTTTCTTTCTTATCCTTTTTAAAAAAATGTTTATTTATATATTTATTTATGTATTTATTAGATATAAGTACACTGTAGCTGTCTTCAGACACTCCAGAAGAGGGTGTCAGATTCTGGAGAATTTAATCCCTCTTATGGTCTGCATATGATGTACATAAACACAGCCTCACATATACTTCTAAAAATTTAAAGATGTGTGGGGCCACTGAGAGGGCTCAACAATTAACAGCATTGTCTCCTCTTTCAGAGAACCTGGGATAAACTACCAGCACCTTATGGTGGCCCATCTCCAGTTCCAGTGGATCATACAGACAGACAGACAGAGAGACAGAGATAAGGATGTCAGGCCTGACTGGTCTTTCTTTATTTCTTATACTTTTAAAAAAATGTTTATTTATTTATTTATTTATTTATTTATTTATTTATTTATTTATTAGATATAAGTACACTGTAGCCGTCTTCAGACACTCCAGAAGATGGTGTCAGATTCTGGAGAATCTAAATCCCTCTTATGGTCTGAATATGATGTACATAAACACAGCCTCACATATACTTCCAAAAATTTAAAATGGGTGGGGCCACTGAAAGGCTCAACAATTAACAGCATTGTCTCCTCTTCCAGAGAACCTGGGATCAACTACCAGCACCTACAATGTGGCCCATCTCCAGTTCCAGGGGATCAGACAGACAGACAGACCGACAGAGATAAAGATGGCAGGCCTGCCTGGTCTTTCTTTCTTTCTTATCCTTTTTAAAAAATATTTATTTATTTATTTATTTATTTATTTATTTATTTATGTATTTCTTAGATATAAGAACACTGTAGCTTTCTTTAGACACTCCAGAGGAGGGTGTCAGATTCTGGAGAATGTAAATCCCTCTTATGGTCTGCATATGATGTACATAAACACAGCCTCACATATACTGAGCTGAGGTGTCACAGGCCAACTGCTGGAATTTCTGAGTACCACCTAGATAGAGAAAAGCTATGCTGTGGTTGCTTAATTTATGTATTTTATTATTTCTATTTGTTGTTTTGTTTTGTTTTATTTGTTTTTAGAGAAGTCCTCTGTCTGTAGCTCTGGCTGACCCAGGACTGCCTACTTGTGTTAATTAGGGTTTCACAGCTGAGAACAGACACCAAGAGCAAGGTAAGGCTAAGAAAACCCTACATTCAGTGGTGGCTCAAGCTCTTAATGAGAGCACTCTGTAGGCAGAGGCAGTCAGTTTCTGAGTTCGAGGCCACCCTGGTGAAAGACAGGGCTAGGGTAGGGGCTAGGGTGAGGAAAGAAACAAAGAAAGAGAAAGAGAGAGAAAGAGAGAGAGAGAAAGAAAGAGAGAGAGAGAGAAAGAAAGAGAGAGAGAGAGAAAGAAAGAGAGAGAGAGAGAAAGAAAGAGAGAGAGAGAGAAAGAAAGAGAGAGAGAGAAAGAAAGAGAGAGAGAGAAAGAAAGAGAGAGAGAGAAAGAAAGAGAGAGAGAGAAAGAAAGAGAGAGAGAGAAAGAAAGAGAGAGAGAGAGAGAGAGAGAGAAAGAGAGAGAGAGAAAGAAAGAGAGAGAAAGAAAGAGTTTTTATAAAAGTTTTATAAAAAGTGTTAAAGTTTTTAAAAATTAAAAAAAAAATACCAGATCACCATCACACAGCATTGGCTGTCTTCAGGTGTATCCTTTCAGCCTCCAAAACAAAAAACAATGGCTGGTTGTCTTCAGGTGTATCCTATTCTCGAGTCTTATTTCCAACCTTAGAGCTGGGCTGAGCTGCCTCATTATGTAATTGCAAACCTTCCTTGGTTTGTCTTTTCCATTTCTAAGACTAACAGGCCTTTTTCTATTTATTGAATATGCTCATGACTGTCCTTTAGATATAGTAAATATAACTGTTGCTTATAAAACTTGTTTTCTAGGAATTTTTAAAGGGCAATGGCAGAGTTTATTTATAAAAAAATATTTTGCATTTATTTATTTGTGTGAGTGATGAAGCTCAGGTCTTCAAACTCGTCAGGAGGTATGATTACCTCCCCTCTCTCTCAACCCCTCTCTCTCCTCTCTCAATGATTGTGTAAGAATGTTTTGCATGTGTATGCTGTGCCCACAGACTCCAGAACAGAGTATTAGATCCCCTGGAACTGGAGATGGGCCACCATATATAATACTGGTAATTGAGCCCAGGTTCTCTGGAAGAGGAGACAATGCTCTTAATTGTTGAGCCCTCTCTGTAGCCACATCTTTTTTCTTTTTTTTCTTTTTTTTTGAGTATATGTGAGGCTGTGTTTATATACATCATATGCAGACAATAAGAATGATTTAGATTCTTCAGAATCTGACACCCTCTTCTGGACTGTCTGAAGATAGCTACAGCATACTTAAATATAATAAATAAATAAATCTTAAAAAGAAAAGGAAAAGTAAAAAAGAAAGAACAGGCCTGCCATATGCATGTTCATAGAGGAAAATGAAGAGACCCCAATCTAACCTCAGCAGGGTGCTTCCTTCTGGATGGTAGCTCACAGTTTCATCCCAGCAAGACAGGCAAATCACTGAGTTCAAGGACAGTAAGGTTCAGGACAGCCAAGGTTAGGAAGGAAAAGGGTCTATGTTGAGAATACAAACCGACAAAACAACAACTAGGAAAAAGAAGTGACAGTGTAACTTGGGGTAGGGTACCAACAAGAGAAAGCTTTCTGTTACCACTTACAAACACCAGTATCCTTGCACCCTTCTGCCCAGGTCCCTGCCTTCCTTTCTAGGAATTCTAAGGATGCCAGGGGGTGGGGGAATCCAGATTAACTTTTTAAAAACAAAGACTTGGTCTTTGATGTCTATAGGAAGCCCTTCTCAGTGCCTTTAACTACCACTGAACTTTCAGGGCTGTGACTCAACTGTAACAAGGAACAGGGCTAAGAACCTGCAGCCTTTGAAAACAACTATTTTTTTAAAGTGGGGGACACAAATCAGCAGTAGAAGCCCTCAGGTTTAGCCATAATACTTGTTAGGGAAAGAGCCTCAATGTCCGGAGCTGAGGTCTCATGGGTGAACTGCTTCAAGCTCTGAGTATCATTGAAAGAAAGAAAAGATATCATGTGGTTGCTTAATTTATTTATTTTATTATTTCTATTTTTTGTTTTCTTTTGTTTTGTTTTAGAAAAGGCCTCAGTCTGTAGCTATGGCTGACCTAGGACAGACTACATGTGTTAATTAGGGTTTCACAGCTGAGAAACAGACCATACCTATGTAAGATTTAGAAAACCCAACAGTCAGTGGTGGCTCGAGCTCTTAATCAGAGCACTCTGGAGGCAGAGGCAGTCAAATTCTGAGTTCGAGGCCAGCCTGGTTAAAGACGGGGATAGGCAGGGCTAGGCAAGGCAGGGCTGGGCTAGGCTGGGCTAGGCAAGGGGCTGGGCTAGTCAAGGCAAGGGACTAGGCTAGGCTACTCAAGGGGCTAGGCAAGACAGACAGACAGAGAGAAAGACAGACAAGGATGGCAGGCCTGCCTGGTTTTTCTTTCTTTCTTATCCCTTTTAAAAAATGTTTGTTTATTTATTTATTTATTTATTTATTTATTTATTTATTTATGTATTTATTAGATATACGTACAATGTAGCTGTCTTCAGACAATCCAGAAGAGGGTGTAAGATTCTGGAGAATCTATATCCCTCTTATGGTCTTCATATGATGTACATACACACAGCCTCACATTTACATCTAAAAATTTAAAGTTGTGTGGGTCCAATGAAAGGGATCAACAATTAACAGCATTGTCTCCTCTTATAGAGAACCTGGGATCAACTACCAGCAACTATATGGTGGCCCATCTCCAGTTCCAGGGGATCAGACAGACAGACAGACATACAGACAGATAGAGTTAAGGATGGCAGGCTTACCTTGTCTTTCCTTCTTTCTTATCCTTTTAAAAAAATGTTTATTAATTTAAGTATGTATTTATTAGATATAAGTACACTGTAGCTGTCTTCAAACACTCCCGAAGAGGGTGTCAGATTCTGGAGAATCTATATCCCTCTTATGGTCTGCATATGATGTACATGAACACAGCCTCACATATACTTCTAAAAATTTAAAGATGGGTGGGGCCAAAGAAAGGGCTCAACAATTAACAGCACTGACTCCTCTTCCAGAGAACCTGGGATCAACTACCAGCAATTATATGGTGGCCCATCTCCAGTTCCAGGGGATCAGACAGACAGACAGACAGACAAGGATGGCAGGCCTGCCTGGTCTCTCTTTCTTTATTATCCTTTTTTAAAAATGTTTATTTGTTTATTTATGAATTTATTAGATATAAGTACACTGTAGCTGTCTTCAGACACTCCAGAAGAGGGTGTCAGATTCTGGAGAATATAAATCCCTCTTATGGTCTGCATATTCGGTACATAAACACAGCCTCGCATATACTTCTAAAAATTTAAAGATGGGTGGGGCCACTGAAAGGGCTCAACAATTAACAGCATTGTCTCCTCTTCCAGAGAACCTTGGATCAACTACCAGCAACTATATGGTGGCCCATCTCCAGTTCCAGGGTATCAGACAGACAGACAGACAGACAGAGATTAGGATGGAGGCCTGCCTGGTCTTTCTTTCTTTCTTATACTTTTAAAAAATGTTTATTTATTTATTTATTTATTTATTTATTTATTTATTTATGTATTTATTATATATAAGTACACTGTAGCTGTCTTCAGACACTCCTGGAGATGGTGTCAGATTCTGGAGAATCTAAATCCCTCTTTTGGTCTGCATATGATGTACATAAACACAGCCTACATATACTTCTAAAAATTTAAAGATGTGTGGGGCCACTGAAAGGGCTCAACAATTAACAGCATTGTCTCCTCTACCAGAGAACCTGGGATCAACTACGAGCAACTATATGGTGGCCCATCTCCAGTTCCAGGGGATCAGGCAGACAAAGAGAAAGACAGACAAGGGTGGCAGGCCTCCCTGGTTTTTCTTTCTTTCTTATCCTTTTTAAAAAATGTTTATTTATTTATTTATGTACTTATTAGATATAAGTACACCGTAGCTGTCTTCAGACACTCCAGAAGAGGGTGTCAGATTCTGGAGAATATAAATCCCTCTTATGGTCTGCATATGTTGGACATAAACACAGATTCACATACACTTCTAAAAATTTAAGATGGGTGGGCCCACTGAAAGGGCTCAACAATTAACAGCATTGTCTCTTCTTCCAGAGAACCTGGGATCAACTACCAGCAACTATATGGTGGCCCATCTCCAGTTCCAGGGGATCAGACAGACAGACAGACAGAGATAAAAACGGCAGGCCTGCCTGGTTTTTCTTTCTTTCTTATCCTTTTAAAATAATATTTATTTATTTATTTATTTATTTATTTATTTATTTATGTATTTATTAGATATAAGTACACTGTAGTTGTCTTTAGACACTCCAGAAGAGGGTGTCAGTTTCTGGAGAATCTAAATCCCTCTTATGGTCTGCATATGATGTACATAAACACAGCCTAACATATACTTCTAAAAATTTAAAGATAGGTGGAGCCACTGAAAGGGCTCAACAATTAACAGCATTGTCTCTTCTTCCAGAGAACCTGGGATCAACTAACAGCAACTATATGGTGGCCCATCTCCAGTTCCAAGGGATCAGACAGACAGACAGACAGACTGACAGAGGTAAGGATGGAGGCCTGCCTGGTCTTTCTTTATTTCTTATACTTTTAAAAAAATGTTTATTTATTTATTTATTTATTTATTTATTTATTTATTTATTTATGTATTTATTAGATATAAGTACACTGTAGCTGTCTTCAGACACTCTAGAAGAGGGTGTCATCTTCTGGAGAATCTAAATCCCTCTTATGGTCTGCATATGATGTACGTAAACACAGCCTAACATTTACTTCTAAAAATTTAAAGATAGGTGGAGCCACTGAAAGGGCTCAACAATTAACAGCATTGTCTCTTCTTCCAGAGAACCTGGGATCAACTACCAGCACCTTATGGTGGCCCATCTCCAGTTCCAGAGGATCAGACAGACAGACAGACAGAGAGACAGAGATATGGATGGCAGGCCTGCCTGGTCTTTCTTTATTTCTTATACTTTTTAAAAAATGTTTATTTATTTATTTATTTATTTATTTATTTATTTATGTATTTATTAGATATAAGTACACTATAGCCGTCTTCAGACACTCCAGAAGAGGGTGTCAGATTCTAGAGAATCTAAAGCCCTCTTATGGTCTGAATATGATGTACATAAACACAGCCTCACATATACTTCTAAAAATTATAAATAGGTGGGGCCACTGAAAGGACTCAACAATTAACAGCATTGTCTCCTCTTCCAGAGAACCTGGGATCAACTACCAGTACCTAAAAGGTGGCCCATCTCCAGTTCCAGGGGATCAGACAGAGAGACAGACAGACAGAGATAAGGAGGGCAGGCCTGCCTGGTTTTTCTTTCTTTCTTATCCTTTTAAAATAATGTTTATTTATTTTTTACTTATTTATTTATGTATTTATTAAATATAAGTACACTGTAGTTGTCTTCAGACACTCCTGAAGAGGGTGTCAGATTCTGGAGAATCTAAATCCCTCTTATGGTCTGCATATGATGTACGTAAACACAGCCTAACATATACTTCTAAAAATTTAAAGATAGGTGGAGCCACTGAAAGGGCTCAACAATTAACAGCATTGTCTCTTCTTCCAGAGAACCTGGGATCAACTAACAGCAACTATATGGTGGCCCATCTCCAGTTCCAAGGGATCAGACAGACAGACAGACAGACTGACAGAGGTAAGGATGGAGGCCTGCCTGGACTTTCTTTCTTTCTTATACTTTTAAAAAAATGTTTATTTATTTATTTATTTATTTATTTATGTATTTATTTATTATTAGATATAAGTACACTGTAGCTGTTCAGACACTCCAGAAGAGGGTGTCAGATTCTGGAGAATCTAAATCCCTCTTTTGGTCTGCATATGATGTACATATACACAGCCTCACATATACTTCTAAAAATTTAAAGAAGGGTGGGGCCACTCTAAAAGCTCAACAATTAACAGCATTGTCTCCTCTTCCAGAGTACCTGGGATCAACTACCAGCAACTATATGGTGGCCCATCTCCAGTTCCAGGGGATCAGACAGACAGACATACAGACAGTGATAAGGATGGCAGGCCTGCCTGGTCATTCTTTCTTTCTTATCCTTTTCAAAAAAATGTTTATTTATATATTTATTTATGTATTTATTAGATATAAGTACACTGTAGCTGTCTTCAGACACCCCAGAAGAGGGTGTCAGATTCTGGAGAATCTAAATCCCTCTTATGGTCTGCATATGATGTACATAAACACAGCCTCACATATACTTCTGAAAATTTAAAGATGTGTGGGGCCAATGAGAGGGCTCAACAATTAACAGCATTGTCTCCTCTTTCAGAGAACCTGGGATAAACTACCAGCACCTTATGGTGGCCCATCTCCAGTTCCAGTGGATCAGACAGACAGACAGACAGACAGAGAGACAGAGATAAGGATGGCAGGCCTGCCTGGTCTTTCTTTATTTCTTCTACTTTTTAAAAAATGTTTATTTATTTATTTATTTATTTATTTATTTAATTATTCATGTATTTTTTAGATATAAGTACACTGTAGCCGTCTTCAGACACTCCAGAAGAGGGTGTCAAATTCTAGAGAATCTAAATCCCTCTTATGGTCTGAATATGATGTACATAAACACAGCCTCACATATACTTCTAAAAATTATAAATAGGTGGGGCCACTGAAAGGACTCAACAATTAACAGCATTGTCTAATCTTCCAGAGAACCTGGGATCAACTACCAGCACCTAAAAGGTGGCCCATCTCCAGTTCCAGGGGATCAGACAGACAGACAGACAGACAGTGATAAGGATGGCAGGCCTGCCTGGTCTTTCTTTCTTTCTTATCCTTTTTTTAAAAAAATGTTCGTTTATTTATTTATTTATTTATTTATTTATTTATTTATTTATTTATTTATTTATTATTAGATATAAGTACACTGTAGCTGTTCAGACACTCCAGAAGAGGGTGTCAGATTCTGGAGAATCTAAATCCCTCTTATGGTCTGCATATGATGTACATAAACACAGCCTCACATATACTTCTAAAAATTTAAAGAAGGGTGGGGCCACTCTAAAAGCTCAAGAATTAACAGCATTGTCTCCTCTTCCAGAGTACCTGGGATCAACTACCAGCAACTATATGGTGGCCCATCTCCAGTTCCAGGGGATCAGACAGACAGACATACAGACAGTGATAAGGATGGCAGGCCTGCCTGGTCTTTCTTTCTTTCTTATCCTTTTAAAAAAATGTTTATTTATATATTTATTTATGTATTTATTAGATATATGTACACTGTAGCTGTCTTCAGACACTCCAGAAGAGGGTGTCAGATTCTGGAGAATCTAAATCCCCCCTTTTTTTTTATTATTTTTTTTATATTTTTATTACATATTTTCCTCAATTACATTTCCAATACTATCCCAAAAGTCCCCCATAGAGCCCCCCACTTCCCTACCCACCCATTCCCATTCTTTTGGCCCTGGCATTCCCCTATATTGGGGCATATAAAGTTTGCAAGTCCAATGGGCCTCTCTTTCCATTGATGGCCGACTAGGCCATCTTTCGATACATATGCAGCTAGAGACAAGAGCTCCAGGTTTCTGGTTAGTACATCATGTTGTTCCAACAATAGGGTTGCAGATCCCTTTAGCTCCTTGGGTACTTTCTCTAGCTTCTCCATTGGGAGCCCTGTGATACATCCAATAGCTGACTGTGAACATCCACTCCTGTGTTTGCTAGGCCCCGGCATCATCTCACAAGAGACAGCTATATTTGGGTCCTTTCAGCAAAATCTTGCTAGTGTATGCAATGGTGTCAGCGTTTAGAAGCTGATTATGGGACGGATCCCTGGATACAGCAGTCTCTAAATGGTCCATCCTTTCATCACAGCTATGAACTTTGTCTCTTTAACTCCTTCCCTGGGTGTTTTGTTCCCAATTCTAAGAAGGTGCACAGTGTCCACACTTTGGTCTTCATTCTTCTTGAGTTTCATGCGTTTATCAAATTGTATCTTATATCTTGGGTATCCTAAGTTTTGGGCTAATATCCACTTATCAATGAATACATATTGTGTGAGTTCTTTTGTGATTGTGTTACTTCACTCAAGATGATGCCCTCCAGGTCCATCCATTTGGCTAGGAATTTCATAAATTCATTCTTTTTAATAGCTGAGTAGTACTCCATTGTGTAAATGTACCATAATTTCTGTATCCATTCCTCTGTTGAGGGACATCTGGGTTCTTTCCAGCTTCTGGCTATTATAAATAGGGCTGCTATGAACATAGTGGAGCATGTGTCCTTTTTACCGGTTGGGACATCTTCTGGATATATGCCCAGGAGAGGTATTGCTGGATCCTCCGGTAGTACTATGTCCAATTTTCTGAGGAACCGCCAGACTGATTTCCAGAGTGGTTGTACAAGCTTGCAATCCCACCAACAATGGAGGAGTGTTCCTCTTTCTCCACATCCTCGCCAGCATCTGCTGTCACCTGAATTTTTGATCTTAGCCATTCTGACTGGTGTGAGGTGGAATCTCAGGGTTGTTTTGATTTGCATTTCCCTGATGATTAAGGATGTTGAACATTTTTTCAGGTGCTTCTCTGCCATTCGGTATTCCTCAGGTGAGAATTCTTTGTTCAGTTCTGAGCCCCATTTTTTAATGGGGTTTTTTGACTTTCTGGAGTCCACCTTCTTGAGTTCTTTATATATATTGGATATTAGTCCCTTATCTGATTTAGGATAGGTGACGATCCTTTCCCAATCTGTTGGTGGTTTTATTGTCTTATTGATGGTGTCTTTAGCCTTGCAGAAGCTTTGTAGTTTCATGAGGTCCCACTTGTCAATTCTCGATCTTACAGCACAAGCCATTACTGTTCTATTCAGGAATTTTTCCCCTGTGCCCATATCTTCAAGGCTTTTCCCCACTTTCTCCTCTATAAGTTTCAGTGTCTCTGGTTTTATGTGAAGTTCCTTGATCCACTTAGACTTGACCTTAGTACAAGGAGATAGGAATGGATCGATTCGCATTCTTCTACATGTTAACAACCAGTTGTGCCAGCACCATTTGTTGAAAATGCTGTCTTTCTTCCACTGGATGTTTTTAGCTCCCTTGTCGAAGATCAAGTGACCATAGGTGTGTGGGTTCATTTCTGGGTCTTCAATTCTATTCCATTGGTCTATTTGTCTGTCACTATACCAGTACCATGCAGTTTTTATCACAATTGCTCTGTAGTAGAGCTTTAGGTCCGGCATGGTGATTCCACCAGAGGTTCTTTTATCCTTGAGAAGAGTTTTTGCTATCCTAGGTTTTTTGTTCTTCCAGATGAATTTGCAGATTGCACTTTCTAATTCGTTGAAGAATTGATTTGGAATTTTGATGGGGATTGCATTGAATCTGTAGATTGCTTTTGGCAAGATAGCCATTTTTACAATGTTGATCCTGCCAATCCATGAGCATGGGAGATCTTTCCATCTTCTGAGATCTTCTAGAATTTCTTTCTTCAGAGACTTGAAGTTTTTATTATACAGATCTTTCACTTCCTTAGTTAGAGTCACGCCAAGATATTTTATATTATTTGTGACTATTGAGAAGGGTGTTGTTTCCCTAATTTCTTTCTCAGCCTGTTTATTCTTTGTGTATAGAAAGGCCATTGATTTGTTTGAGTTAATTTTATATCCAGCTACTTCACCGAAGCTGTTTATCAGGCTTAGGAGTTCTCTGGTGGAATTTTTAGGGTCACTTATATATACTATCATATCATCTGCAAAGAGTGATATTTTGACTTCATCTTTTCCAATTTGTATCCCTTTGATCTCCTTTTGTTGTCGAATTGCTCTGGCTAGGACTTCAAGTACAATGTTGAATAGGTATGGAGAAAGTGGACAGCCTTGTCTAGTCCCTGATTTTAGAGGGATTGCTTCAAGCTTCTCACCATTTACTTTGATGTTGGCTACTGGTTTGCTGTAGATTGCTTTTATCATGTTTAGGTATGGGCCTTGAATTCCTGATCTTTCCAAGACTTTTATCATGAATGGGTGTTGGATCTTATCAAATGCTTTTTCCGCATCTAACGAGATGACCATGTGGTTTTTGTCTTTGAGTTTGTTTATATACTGGATTACGTTGATGGATTTCCGTATATTGAACCATCCCTGCATCCCTGGGATGAAACCTACTTGGTCAGGATGGATGATTGTTTTGATGTGTTCTTGGATTCGGTTAGCAAGAACTTTATTGAGGATTTTTGCATCAA
Organism: Mus caroli; assembly: GCF_978045245.1. Lineage (NCBI taxonomy): Eukaryota > Metazoa > Chordata > Mammalia > Rodentia > Muridae > Mus > Mus caroli. The sequence continues at coordinate 72,164 of NW_028227695.1, read as the reverse complement.
TATTCATAAGGGATATTGGTCTGAAGTTTTCTATCTTTGTTGGGTCTTTTTGTGGTTTAGGTATCAGAGTAATTGTGGCTTCATAGAATGAGTTGGGTAGAGTACCTTCTGTTTCTATTTTGTGGAATAGTTTGTGAAGAACTGGGATTAGATCTTCTTTGAAGGTCTGATAGAACTCTGCACTAAACCCATCTGGTCCTGGGCTTTTTTTAGTTGGGAGACTATTAATGACTGCTTCTATTTCTTTGGGGGATATAGGGCTGTTTAGATCATTAACCTGATCTTGATTCAACTTTGGTACCTGGTATCTGTCTAGGAACTTCTCCATTTCATCCAGGTTCTCCAGTTTTGTTGAGTATAGCCTTTGGTAGAAGGATCTGATGGTGTTTTGGATGTCTTCAGGATCTGTTGTTATGTCTCCTTTTTCATTTCTGATTTTGTTAATTAGGATGCTTTCCCTGTGCCCTCTAGTGAGTCTGGCTAAGGGTTTATCTATCTTGTTGATTTTCTCAAGGAACCAGCTCCTTGATTGGTTGATTCTTTGAATAGTTTTTCTTGTTTCCACTTGGTTGATTTCACCCCTGAGTTTGATTATTTCCTGCCGTCTACTCCTCTTGGGTGAATTTGCTTCCTTTTGTTCTAGTGCTTTTAGGTGTGTTGTCAAGCTGCTAATGTGTGCTCTCTCTAGTTTCCTTTTGGAGGCACTCAGAGCTATGAGTTTTCCTCTTAAAAATGCTTTCATTGCGTCCCATAAGTTTGGGTATGTTGTGGCTTCATTTTCATTGAACTCTAAAAAGTCCTTAATTTCTTTCTTTATTCCTTCCTTGACCAAGGTATCATTGAGAAGAGTGTTGTTCAGTTTCCACGTGAAGGTTGGCTTTCTATTATTTATTTTGTTATTGAAGATCAGCCTTAGTCCATGGTGATCTGATAGGATGCATGGGACAATTTCAATATTTTTATATCTGTTGAGGCCTGTTTTGTGACCAATTATGTGGTCAATTTTGGAGAAGGTACCATGAGGTGCTGAGAAGAAGGTATATCCTTTTGTTTTAGGATAGAATGTTCTGTAGATATCTGCCAGATCCATTTGATTCATAATTTCTCTTAGTTTCACTGTGTCCCTGTTTAGTTTCTGTTTCCATGATCTGTCCATTTGTGAAAGTGGTGTGTTGAAGTCTCCCACTATTATTGTATGAGGTGCAATGTGTGCTTTGAGCTTTACTAAAGTTTCTTTAATGAATGTGGCTGCCTTTGTATTTGGAGCATAGATATTCAGGATTGATAGTTCCTCTTGGAGGATTTTACCTTTGATGAGTATGAAGTGTCCCTCCCTGTCTTTTTTAATGACTTTGGGTTGGAAGTCAATCTTATCAGATATTAGAATGGCTACTCCAGCTTATTTCTTCATGCCATTTGCTTGGAAAATTGTTTTCCAGCCTTTCATTCTGAGGTAGTGTCTATCCTTTTCTCTGAGATGAGTTTCCTGTAAGCAGCAAAATGTTGGGTCTTGTTTGTGTAGCCAGTTTGTTAGTCTATGTCTTTTTATCGGGGAGTTGAGTCCATTGATATTAAGAGATATTAAGGAAAAGTAATTGTTGTTTCCTGTTATTTTTGTTGTTAAAGTTGGCATTTTGTTCTTGTGGCTGTCTACTTTTAGGTTTGTTGAGGGATTACCTTCTTGTTGTTTCTAGGGCGTGGTTCCTGTCCTTGTATTGGTTTTTTTCTGTTATTATCCTTTGAAGGGCTGGATTCGTGGAGAGATAATGTGTGAATTTGGTTTTGTCGTGGAATACTTTGGTTTCTCCATCTATGTTAATTGAGAGTTTGGCTGGGTATAGTAGCCTGGGCTGGAATTTGTGTTCTTTTAGTGTCTGTATAACATCTGTCCAGGATCTTCTGGCTTTCATAGTCTCTGGTGAAAAGTCTGGTGTAATTCTGATAGGCTTGCCTTTATATGTTACTTGGCCTTTTTCTCTTACTGCTTTTAGTATTCTATCTTTATTTAGAGCATTTGTTGCTCTGATTATTATGTGTCGGGAGGTATTTCTTTTCTGGTCCAGTCTATTTGGAGTTCTGTAGGCTTCTTGTATGTTCATGGGCATCTCTTTCTTTAGATTTGGGAAGTTTTCTTCTATAATTTTGTTGAAGATGTTTGCTGGTCCTTTGAGTTGAAAATCTTCATTCTCATCCACTCCTATTATCCGTAGGTTTGGTCTTCTCATTATGTCCTGTATTTCTTGGATGTTTTGAGTTAGGATCTTTTTGCATTTTACATTTTCCTTGATTGTTGTGCCGATGTTCTCTATGGAATCTTCTGCACCTGAGATTCTCTCTTCCATCTCTTGTATTCTGTTGCTGATGCTCGTATCTATGGTTCCAGATTTCTTTCCTAGGGTTTCTATCTCCAGTGTTGCCTCATTTTGGGTTTTCTTTATTGTGTCTACTTCCCTTTTTAGGTCTAGTATGGTTTTGTTCATTTCCATCATCTGTTTGGATGTGTTTTCCTGTTTTTCTGTAAGGACTTCTACCTGTTTGATTATGTTATCATGTTTTTCTTTAAGGATTTGTAACTCTTTAGCAGTGTTCTCCTGCAATTCTTTAAGGGATTTTTGTGCTTCCTCTTTATTGTCTTCTGCCTTTTTAGCAGTGTTCTCCTGCATTTCTTTAAGTGTGTTATTAAAGTCCTTCTTGAAGTCCTCTATCATCATCAGGAGATATGCTTTTAAATCCGTGTCTAGCTTTTCCGGTGTGTTGGGGTGCCCTGGACTGGGCGAAGTGGGGGTGCTGGGTTCTGATGATGGTGAGTGGTCTTGGTTTCTGTTAGTAAGATTATTACGTTTACCTTTCGCCATTTGGTAATCTCTGGGGTTAGTTGTTATCGTTGTCACTATTTAAAGATTGGAGCAGAAGCTGTGTTCCACTCACCAGCAGTCTCTAAATCCTGCGGCGGGGGTCGTGGGTAGCTGACGGTACCCCGGTGCTGGTCCAGCCGGAAGAGGCCTGTGGTCCTACTAAGGCCGTTTTTCTGCTTCCCTAACTAATGCAGTCTCTGGTCCCGCGTGCAATTGGATTGGAGCAGAAGCTGTGTTCCACTCTCCAGAAGTCTTAAGATCCAGCAGTCCCAAAATCCTGCGGCGGGGGTCGTGGGTAGCTGGCGGGTGTCAGGCAACCCTGCGCTCCCGATACCCCGGCGCTGATCCGGCTGGATGAGGCCTGTGGTCCTACTCAGGCCGGTTTCTGCTTCCCTAACTAATCTCTAAATCCCTCTTATGGTCTGCATATTCGGTACATAAACACAGCCTTGCATATACTTCTAAAAATTTAAAGATGGGTGGGGCCACTGAGAGGGCTCAATAATTAACAGCATTGTCTCCTCTTTCAGAGAACCTGGGATAAACTACCAGCACCTTATGGTGGCCCATCTCCAGTTCCAGGGGATCAGACAGACAGACAGACAGAGAGACAGAGATATGGATGGCAGGCCTGCCTGGTCCTTCTTTATTTCTTATACTTTTTAAAAAATGTTTATTTATTTATTTATTTATTTATTTATTTATTTATGTATTTATTAGATATAAGTACACTGTAGCCGTCTTCAGACACTCCAGAAGAGGGTGTCAGATTCTAGAGAATCTAAATCCCTCTTATGGTCTGAATATGATGTACATAAACACAGCCTTGCATATACTTCTAAAAATTTAAAGATGGGTGGGGCCACTGAGAGGGCTCAACAATTAACAGCATTGTCTCCTCTTTCAGAGAACCTGGGATAAACTACCAGCACCTTATGGTGGCCCATCTCCAGTTCCAGGGGATCAGACAGACAGACAGGCAGAGAGACAGAGATATGGATGGCAGGCCTGCCTGGTCTTTCTTTATTTCTTATACTTTTTAAAAAATGTTTATTTATTTATTTATTTATTTATTTATTTATTTATGTATTTATTAGATATAAGTACACTGTAGCCGTCTTCAGACACTCCAGAAGAGGGTGTCAGATTCAAGAGAATCTAAATCCCTCTTATGGTCTGCATATGATGTACATAAACACAGCCTCACATATACTTCTAAAAATTATAAATAGTTGGGGCCACTGAAAGGACTCAACAATTAACAGCATTGTCTCCTCTTCCAGAGAACCTGGGATCAACTACCAGCACCTAAAAGGTGGCCCATCTCCAGTTCCAGGGGATCAGACAGACAGACAGACAGACAGTGATAAGGATGGCAGTCCTGCCTGGTCTTTCTTTCTTTCTTATCCTTTTTAAAAAAATGTGTATTTATATATTTATTTATGTATTTATTAGATATAAGTACACTGTAGCTGTCTTCAGACACTCCAGAAGAGGGTGTCAGATTCTGGAGAATCTAAATCCCTTTTATGGTCTGCATATGATGTACATAAACACAGCCTCACATATACTTCTAAAAATTTAAAGATGTGTGGGGCCACTGAGAGGGCTCAACAATTAACAGCATTGTCTCCTCTTTCAGAGAACCTGGGATAAACTACCAGCACCTTATGGTGGCCCATCTCCAGTTCCAGTGGATCAGACAGACAGACAGAAAGAGAGACAGAGATATGGATGGCAGGCCTGACTGGTCTTTCTTTATTTCTTATACTTTTTAAAAAATGTTTATTTATTTATTCATTTATTTATTTATTTATGTATTTATTAGATATAAGTACACTGTAGCCGTCTTCAGACACTCCAGAAGATGGTGTCAGATTCTGGAGAATCTAAATCCCTCTTATGGTCTGAATATGATGTACATAAACACAGCCTCACATATACTTGTAAAAATTAAAATGGGTGGGGCCACTGAAAGGGCTCAACAATTAACAGCATTTGTCTCCTCTTCCAGAGAACCTGGGATTAACTACCAGCACCTACAAGGTGGCCCATCTCCAGTTCTAGAGGATCAGACAGACAGACAGACCGACAGAGATAAGTATGGCAGGCCTGCCTGGTCTTTCTTTCTTTCTTATGGTTTTAAAATAACGTTTATTTATTTATTTATTTATTTATATATGTTTGTATTTATTAGATATAAGTACACTGTAGTTGTCTTCAGACACTCCAGGAGAGGGTGTCAGATTCTGGAGAAACTAAATCCCCCTTATGGTCTGCATATGATGTACATAAACACAGCCTAACATATACTTCTAAAAATTTAAAGATAGGTGGAGCCACTGAAAGGGCTCAACAATTAATAGCATTGTCTCCTCTTCCAGAGAACCTGGGATCAACTAACAGCAACTATATGGTGGCCCATCTCCAGTTCCAAGGGATCAGACAGTCTGACAGACAGACAGACTGACAGAGATTAGGATGGCAGGCCTGCCTGGTCTTTCTTTCTTTATTATCCTTTTTAAAAAATGTTTATTTATTTATGTATTTATTAGATATAAGTACACTGTAGCTGTCTTCAGACACTCCAGAAGAGGGTGTCAGATTCTGGAGAATCTAAATCCCTCTTATTGTCTGCATATGATGTACATAAACACAGCCTCACATATACTACTAAAAATTTAACGATGGGTGGGGCCACTGAAAGTGTTCAACAATTAACAGCATTGTCTCCTCTTCCAGAGAACCTGGGATCAACTACCAGCACTTATATGGTGGCCCATCTCCAGTTCCAGGGGATCAGAACGACTGATAGACAGACAGAAAGAGATAAGGATGGTAGGCCTGCCTGGTCTTTCTTTTTTTCTTATCAGGTTTAAATAATGTTTATTTATTTATTTATTTATTTATTTACTTATTTATTTATGTATTTATTAGATATAAGTACACTGTAGCTGTCTTCAGACACTCCAGAAGATGGTGTCAGATTCTGGAGAATCGAAATCCCTCTTATGGTCTGCATATGATGTACATAAACACAGACTCACATATACTTCTAAAAATTTAAAGATGGGTAGGGCCACTGATAGGGCTCAACAATTAAGAGCATTGTCTCCTCTTCCAGAGAACCTTGGATCAACTTCCAGCAACTATATGGTGGCCCATCTCCAGTTCCCGCGGATCAGATAGACAGACAGACAGACAGGCAGAGATATGGATGGCAGGCCTGCCTGGTCTTTCTTTCTTTCTTATCCTTTTTAAAAAATGTTTATTTATTTATTTATTTATCTATTTATTTATTAGATATAAGTACACTGTAGCTGTCTTCAGACACTCCAGAAGAGGGTGTCAGATTCTGGAGAATCTAAATCCCTCTTATGGTCTGCATATGATGTACATAAACACAGCCTCACATATACTTCTAAATATTTAAAGTTCGGTAGGGCCACTGATAGGGCTCAACAATTAACAGCATTGTCTCCTCTTCCAGAGAACCTGGGATCAACTACCAGCAACTTTATGGTAGCCCAACTCCAGTTCCAGGGGATCAGACAGACAGACAGACAGACAGAGATAAGGATGGTAGGCCTGACTGGTCTTAGTTTCTTTTTTATCCTTTTTAAAAAATGTTTATTTATTTATTTATTTATTTATTTATTTATTTATTTATTATATATAAGTACACTGTAGCTCTCTTCAGTCACTCCAGTAGAGGGTGTCAGATTCTGGAGAATCTAAATCCTCTTATAATCTGAATATGATGTACATAAACACAGCCTCACATAAACTTCTAAATATTTAAAGAAGTGTGGGGCCACTGAAAGGGCTCAACAATTAACCGAATTGTCTCCTCTTCCAGAGAACCTTGGATCAACTACTAGCACTATATGGTGGACCATCTCCAGTTCCCGGGGATCAGATAGACAGACAGACAGACATACAGAGATATGGATGGCAGGCCTGCCTGGTCTTTCTTTCTTTCTTATACTTTTTAAAAAATATTTATTTATTTATTTATTTATTTATCTATTTATTTATTAAATATAAGTACACTGTAGCTGTCTTCAGACACTCCAGAAGAGGGTGTCAGATTCTGGAGAATCTAAATCCCTCTTATGGTCTGCATATGATGTACATAAACACAGCCTCACATATACCTCTAAATATTTAAAGATGGGTGGCGCCACTGAAAGGGCTCAACAATTAACAGCATTGTCTCCTCTTCCAGAGAACCTGGGATCAACTACCAGCAACTATATGGTGGCCCATCTCCAGTTCCAGGGGATCAGACAGACAGACATACAGACAGTGATAAGGATGGCAGGCCTGCCTGGTCTTTCTTTCTTTCTTATCTTTTTTAAAAAAATGTTTATTTATATATTTATTTATGTATTTATTAGATATAAGTACACTCTAGCTGTCTTCAGACACTCCAGAAGAGGGTGTCAGATTCTGGAGAATCTAAATCCCTCTTATGGTCTGCATATGATGTACATAAACACAGCCTCGCATATACTTCTAAAAATTTAAAGATGTGTGCGGCCACTGAGAGGGCTCAACAATTAACAGCATTGTCTCCTCTTTCAGAGAACCTGGGATAAACTACCAGCACATTATGGTGGCCCATCTCCAGTTCCAGGGGATCAGACAGACAGACAGACAGACAGTGATAAGGATGGCAGGCCTGCCTGGTCTTTCTTTCTTTCTTATCCTTTTTTTAAAAAAATGTTTGTTTATTTATTTATTTATTTATTTATTTATTTATTTATTTATTTATTTATTTATTATTAGATATAAGTACACTGTAGCTGTTCAGACACTCCAGAAGAGGGTGTCAGATTCTGGAGAATCTAAATCCCTCTTATGGTCTGCATATGAGGTACATAAACACAGCCTCACATATACTTCTAAAAATTTAAAGAAGGGTGGGGCCACTCTAAAAGCTCAACAATTAACAGCATTGTCTCCTCTTCCAGAGTACCTGGGATCAACTACCAGCAACTATATGGTGGCCCATCTCCAGTTCCAGGGGATCAGACAGACAGACATACAGACAGTGATAAGGATGGCAGGCCTGCCTGGTCTTTCTTTCTTTATTATCCTTTTTTAAAAAATGTTAATTTATATATTTATTTATGTATTTATTAGATATATGTACACTGTAGCTGTCTTCAGACACTCCAGAAGAGGGTGTCAGATTCTGGAGAATCTAAATCCCTCTTATGGTCTGCATATTCGGTACATAAACACAGCCTTGCATATACTTCTAAAAATTTAAAGATGGGTGGGGCCACTGAGAGGGCTCAACAATTAACAGCATTGTCTCCTCTTTCAGAGAACCTGGGATAAACTACCAGCACCTTATGGTGGCCCATCTCCAGTTCCAGGGGATCAGACAGACAGACAGACAGAGAGACAGAGATAAGGATGGCAGGCCTGCCTGGTCTTTCTGTATTTCTTATACTTTTTAAAAATGTTTATTTATTTATTTATTTATTTATTTATTTATGTATTTATTAGATATAAGTACACTGTAGCCGTCTTCAGACATTCCAGAAAAGGGTGTCAGATTCTAGAGAATCTAAATCCCTCTTATGGTCTGAATATGATGTACATAAACACAGCCTCACATAAACTTCTAAAAATTATAAATAGTTGGGGCCACTGAAAGGACTCAACAATTAACAGCATTGTCTCCTCTTCCAGAGTACCTGGGATCAACTACCAGCACCTAAAAGGTGGCCCATCTCCAATTCTATGGGATCAGACAGACAGACAGACAGACAGTGATAAGGATGGCAGGCCTGCCTGGTCTTTCTTTCTTTCTTATACTTTTTTTTAAAAAATGTTTATTTATTTATTTATTTATTTATTTATTTATTCATTTATTTATTTATTATTAGATATAAGTACACTGTAGCTGTTCAGACACTCCAGAAGAGGGTGTCAGATTCTGGAGAATCTAAATCCCTCTTATGGTCTGCATATGATGTACATAAACACAGCCTCACATATACTTCTAAATATTTAAAGATGGGTAGGGCCACTGATAGGGCTCAACAATTAACAGCATTGTCTCCTCTTCCAGAGAACCTGGGATCAACTACCAGCAACTTTATGGTAGCCCAACTCCAGTTCCAGGGGATCAGACAGACAGACAGACAGACAGAGATAAGGATGGCAGGCCAGCCTGGTCTTACTTTCTTTCTTATCCTTTTTAAAAAATGTTTATTTATTTATTTATTTATTTATTTATTTATTTATTTATTATATATAAGTACACTGTATCTGTCTTCAGTCACTCCAGTAGAGCGTGTCAGATTCTGGAGAATCCAAATCCTCTTATAATCTGAATATGATGTACATAAACACAGCCTCACATAAACTTCTAAATATTTAAAGAAGTGTGGGGCCACTGAAAGGGCTCAACAATTAACCGAATTGTCTCCTCTTCCAGAGAACCTTGGATCAACTACCAGCACTATATGGTGGCCCATCTCCCGTTCCCGGGGATCAGATAGACAGACAGACAGACAGACAGAGATATGGATGGCAGGCCTGCCTGGACTTTCTTTCTTTCTTATACTTTTTAAAAAATGTTTATTTATTTATTTATTTATTTATTTATTTATTTATTTATTAGATATAAGTACACTGTAGATGTCTTCAGACACTCCAGAAGAGGGTGTCAGGTTCTGGAGAATCTAAATCCCTCTTATGGTCTGCATATGATGTACATAAACACAGCCTCACATATACCTCTAAATATTTAAAGATGGGTGGCGCCACTGAAAGGGCTCAACAATTAACAGCATTATGTCCTCTTCCAGAGTACCTGGGATCAACTACCAGCAACTATATGGTGGCCCATCTCCAGTTCCAGGGGATCAGACAGACAGACATACAGACAGTGATAAGGATGGCAGGCCTGCCTGGTCTTTCTTTCTTTTTTATCCTTTTTAAAAAATGTTTATTTATTTATTTATTTATTTATTTATTTATTTTATATAAGTACACTGTAGCTGTCTTCAGTCACTCCAGTAGAGGGTGTCAGATTCTGGAGAATCTAAATCCTCTTATAATCTGAATATGATGTACATAAACACAGCCTCACATAAACTTCTAAATATTTAAAGAAGTGTCGGGCCACTGAAAGGGCTCAACAATTAACCTAATTGTCTCCTCTTCCAGAGAACCTTGGATCAACTACCAGCACTATATGGTGGCCCATCTCCAGTTCCCGGGGATCAGATAGACAGACAGACAGACAGACAGACAGAGATATGGATGGCAGGCCTGCCTGGTCTTTCTTTCTTTCTTATACTTTTTAAAAAATGTTTATTTATTTATTTATTTATTTATTTATTTATCTATGTATTTATTAGATATAAGTACACTGTAGCTGTCTTCAGACACTCCAGAAGAGGGTGTCAGATTCTGGAGAATCTAAATCCCTCGTATGGTCTGCATATGATGTACATAAACACAGCGTCACATATACCTCTAAATATTTAAAGATGGGTGGCGCCACTGAAAGGGCTCAACAATTAACAGCATTGTCTCCCCTTCCAGAGTACCTGGGATCAACTACCAGCAACTATATGGTGGCCCATCTCCAGTTCCAGGGGATCAGACAGACAGACATACAGACAGTGATAAGGATGGCAGGCCTGCCTGGTCTTTCTTTCTTTCTTATCCTTTTTAAAAAAATGTTTATTTATATATTTATTTATGTATTTATTAGATATAAGTACACTGTAGCTGTCTTAGGACACTCCAGAAGAGGGTATCAGATTCTGGAGAATCTAAATCCCTCTTATGGTCTGCATATGATGTACATAAACACAGCCTCACATATACTTCTAAAAATTTAAAGATGAGTCGGGCCACTGAGAGGGCTCAACAATTAACAGCATTGTCTCCTCTTTCAGAGAACATGGGATAAACTACCAGCACCTTATGGGGGCCCATCTCCAGTTCCAGTGGATCAGACAGACAGACAGACAGAGAGACAGAGATAAGGATGGCAGGCCTGCCTGGTCTTTCTTTATTTCTTATACTTTTTAAAAAATGTTTATTTATTTATTTATTTATGTATTTATTAGATAAAAGTACACTGTAGCTGTCTTCAGACACTCCAGTTAGGGTGTCAGATTCTGGAGAATCTAAATCCCTCTTATGGTCTGCATATGATGTACATAAACACAGCCTCACATATACCTCTAAATATTTAAAGATGGGTGGCGCCACTGAAAGGGCTCAACAATTAACAGCATTGTCTCCTCTTCCAGAGTACCTGGGATCAACTACCAGCAACTATATGGTGGCCCATCTCCAGTTCCAGGGGATCAGACAGACAGACATACAGACAGTGATGAGGATGGCAGGCCTGCCTGGTCTTTCTTTCTTTCTTATCCTTTTTAAAAAATGTTTATTTATTTATTTATTTATTTATTTATTTATTTATTTATTTATTTATATATTATATATAAGTACACTGTAGCTGTCTTCAGACACTCCAGTTAGGGTGTCAGATTCTGGAGAATCTAAATCCTCTTATAATCTGAATATGATGTACATAAACACAGCCTCACATAAACTTCTAAATATTTAAAGAAGTGTGGGGCCACTGAAAGGGCTCAACAATTAACCGAATTGTCTCCTCTTCCATAGAACCTTGGATCAACTACCAGCACTATATGGTGGCCCATCTCCAGTTCCCGGGGATCAGATAGACAGACAGACAGACAGACAGAGAGACAAAGATATGGATGGCAGGCCTGCCTGGTCTTTCTTTCTTTCTTATACTTTTTAAAAAATGTTTATTTATTTATTTATTTATTTATCTATTTATTTATTAGATATAAGTACACTGTAGCTGTCTTCAGACACTCCAGAAGAGGGTGTCAGATTCTGGAGAATCTAAATACCTCTTATGATCTGCATATGATGTACATAAACACAGCCTCACATATACCTCTAAATATTTAAAGATGGGTGGCGCCACTGAAAGGGCTCAACAATTAACAGCATTGTCTCCTCTTCCAGAGTACCTGGGATCAACTACCAGCAACTATATGGTGGCCCATCTCCAGTTCCAGGGGATCAGACAGACAGACATACAGACAGTGATAAGGATGGCAGGCCTGCCTGGTCTTTCTTTCTTTCTTATCCTTTTTAAAAAATGTTTATTTATTTATTTATTTATTTATTTATTTATTTATTTATTATATATAAGTACACTGTAGCTGTCTTCAGTCACTCCAGTAGAGGGTGTCAGATTCTGGAGAATCTAAATCCTCTTATAATCTGAATATGATGTACATAAACACAGCCTCACATAAACTTCTAAATATTTAAAGACGTGTGGGGCCACTGAAAGGGCTCAACAATTAACCGAATTGTCTCCTCTTCCAGAGAACCTTGGATCAACTACCAGCACTATATGGTGGCCCATCTCCAGTTCCCGGGGATCAGATAGACAGACAGACAGACAGACAGACAGAGATATGGATGGCAGGCCTGCCTGGTCTTTCTTTCTTTCTTATACTTTTTAAAAAATGTTTATTTATTTATTTATTTATTTATTTATCTATTTATTTATTAGATATAAATACACTGTAGCTGTCTTCAGACACTCCAGAAGAGGGTGTCAGATTCTGGAGAATCTAAATCCTCTTATAATCTGAATATGATGTACATAAACACAGCCTCACATAAACTTCTAAATATTTAAAGAAGTGTGGGGCCACTGAAAGGGCTCAACGATTAACCGAATTGTCTCCTCTTCCAGAGAACCCTGGATCAACTACCAGCACTATATGGTGGCCCATCTCCAGTTCCCGGGGATCAGATAGACAGACAGACAGACAGACAGAGATATGGATGACAGGCCTGCCTGGTCTTTCTTTCTTTCTTATACTTTTTAAAAAATGTTTATTTATTTATTTATTTATTTATTATTCTATTTATTTATTAGATATAAGTACACTGTAGCTGTCTTCAGACACTCCAGAAGAGGGTGTCATATTCTGGAGAATCTAAATCCCTCTTATGGTCTGCATATGATGTACATAAACACAGCGTCACATATACCTCTAAATATTTAAAGATGGGTGGCGCCACTGAAAGGGCTCAACAATTAACAGCATTGTCTCCTCTTCCAGAGTACCTGGGATCAACTACCAGCAACTATATGGTGGCCCATCTCCAGTTCCAGGGGATCAGACAGACAGACATACAGACAGTGATAAGGATGGCAGGCCTGCCTGGTCTTTCTTTCTTTCTTATCCTTTTTAATAAAATGTTTATTTATATATTTATTTATGTATTTATTAGATATAAGTACACTGTAGCTGTCTTCAGACACTCCAGAAGAGGGTGTCAGATTCTGGAGAATCTAAATCCCTCTTATGGTCTGCATATGATGTACATAAACACAGCCTCACATATACTTCTAAAAATTTAAAGATGTGTCGGGCCACTGAGAGGGCTCAACAATTAACAGCATTGTCTCCTCTTTCCGAGAACCTGGGATAAACTACCAGCAACTTATGATGGCCCATCTCCAGTTCCAGTGGATCAGACACACAGACAGACAGAGAGACAGAGATAAGGATGGCAGGCCTGCCTGGTCTTTCTTTATTTCTTATACTTTTTAAAAAATGTTTATTTATTTATTTATTTATGTATTTATTAGATATAAGTACACTGTAGCTGTCTTCAGACACTCCAGAAGAGGGTGTCAGATTCTGGAGAATCTAAATCCCTCTTATGGTCTGCATATGATGTACATAAACACAGCCTCACATATACTTCTAAATATTTAAAGATGGGTAGGGCCACTGATAGGGCTCAACAATTAACAGCATTGTCTCCTCTTCCAGAGAACCTGGGATCAACTACCAGCAACTTTATGGTAGCCCAACTCCAGTTCCAGGGGATCAGACAGACAGACAGACAGACAGAGATAAGGATGGCAGGCCAGCCTGGTCTTACTTTCTTTCTTATCCTTTTTAAAAAATGTTTATTTATTTATTTATTTATTTATTTATTTATTTATTTATTATATATAAGTACACTGTATCTGTCTTCAGTCACTCCAGTAGAGCGTGTCAGATTCTGGAGAATCCAAATCCTCTTATAATCTGAATATGATGTACATAAACACAGCCTCACATAAACTTCTAAATATTTAAAGAAGTGTGGGGCCACTGAAAGGGCTCAACAATTAACCGAATTGTCTCCTCTTCCAGAGAACCTTGGATCAACTACCAGCACTATATGGTGGCCCATCTCCCGTTCCCGGGGATCAGATAGACAGACAGACAGACAGACAGAGATATGGATGGCAGGCCTGCCTGGACTTTCTTTCTTTCTTATACTTTTTAAAAAATGTTTATTTATTTATTTATTTATTTATTTATTTATTTATTTATTTATTAGATATAAGTACACTGTAGATGTCTTCAGACACTCCAGAAGAGGGTGTCAGGTTCTGGAGAATCTAAATCCCTCTTATGGTCTGCATATGATGTACATAAACACAGCCTCACATATACCTCTAAATATTTAAAGATGGGTGGCGCCACTGAAAGGGCTCAACGATTAACAGCATTATGTCCTCTTCCAGAGTACCTGGGATCAACTACCAGCAACTATATGGTGGCCCATCTCCAGTTCCAGGGGATCAGACAGACAGACATACAGACAGTGATAAGGATGGCAGGCCTGCCTGGTCTTTCTTTCTTTTTTATCCTTTTTAAAAAATGTTTATTTATTTATTTATTTATTTATTTATTTATTTTATATAAGTACACTGTAGCTGTCTTCAGTCACTCCAGTAGAGGGTGTCAGATTCTGGAGAATCTAAATCCTCTTATAATCTGAATATGATGTACATAAACACAGCCTCACATAAACTTCTAAATATTTAAAGAAGTGTCGGGCCACTGAAAGGGCTCAACAATTAACCTAATTGTCTCCTCTTCCAGAGAACCTTGGATCAACTACCAGCACTATATGGTGGCCCATCTCCAGTTCCCGGGGATCATATAGACAGACAGACAGACAGACAGACAGAGATATGGATGGCAGGCCTGCCTGGTCTTTCTTTCTTTCTTATACTTTTTAAAAAATGTTTATTTATTTATTTATTTATTTATTTATTTATTTATTTATTTATCTATGTATTTATTAGATATAAGTACACTGTAGCTGTCTTCAGACACTCCAGAAGAGGGTGTCAGATTCTGGAGAATCTAAATCCCTCGTATGGTCTGCATATGATGTACATAAACACAGCGTCACATATACCTCTAAATATTTAAAGATGGGTGGCGCCACTGAAAGGGCTCAACAATTAACAGCATTGTCTCCCCTTCCAGAGTACCTGGGATCAACTACCAGCAACTATATGGTGGCCCATCTCCAGTTCCAGGGGATCAGACAGACAGACATACAGACAGTGATAAGGATGGCAGGCCTGCCTGGTCTTTCTTTCTTTCTTATCCTTTTTAAAAAAATGTTTATTTATATATTTATTTATGTATTTATTAGATATAAGTACACTGTAGCTGTCTTAGGACACTCCAGAAGAGGGTGTCAGATTCTGGAGAATCTAAATCCCTCTTATGGTCTGCATATGATGTACATAAACACAGCCTCACATATACTTCTAAAAATTTAAAGATGAGTCGGGCCACTGAGAGGGCTCAACAATTAACAGCATTGTCTCCTCTTTCAGAGAACATGGGATAAACTACCAGCACCTTATGGGGGCCCATCTCCAGTTCCAGTGGATCAGACAGACAGACAGACAGAGAGACAGAGATAAGGATGGCAGGCCTGCCTGGTCTTTCTTTATTTCTTATACTTTTTAAAAAATGTTTATTTATTTATTTATTTATGTATTTATTAGATAAAAGTACACTGTAGCTGTCTTCAGACACTCCAGTTAGGGTGTCAGATTCTGGAGAATCTAAATCCCTCTTATGGTCTGCATATGATGTACATAAACACAGCCTCACATATACCTCTAAATATTTAAAGATGGGTGGCGCCACTGAAAGGGCTCAACAATTAACAGCATTGTCTCCTCTTCCAGAGTACCTGGGATTAACTACCAGCAACTATATGGTGGCCCATCTCCAGTTCCAGGGGATCAGACAGACAGACATACAGACAGTGATGAGGATGGCAGGCCTGCCTGGTCTTTCTTTCTTTCTTATCCTTTTTAAAAAATGTTTATTTATTTATTTATTTATTTATTTATTTATTTATTTATTTATTTATATATTATATATAAGTACACTGTAGCTGTCTTCAGACACTCCAGTTAGGGTGTCAGATTCTGGAGAATCTAAATCCTCTTATAATCTGAATATGATGTACATAAACACAGCCTCACATAAACTTCTAAATATTTAAAGAAGTGTGGGGCCACTGAAAGGGCTCAACAATTAACCGAATTGTCTCCTCTTCCATAGAACCTTGGATCAACTACCAGCACTATATGGTGGCCCATCTCCAGTTCCCGGGGATCAGATAGACAGACAGACAGACAGACAGAGAGACAGAGATATGGATGGCAGGCCTGCCTGGTCTTTCTTTCTTTCTTATACTTTTTAAAAAATGTTTATTTATTTATTTATTTATTTATTTATCTATTTATTTATTAGATATAAGTACACTGTAGCTGTCTTCAGACACTCCAGAAGAGGGTGTCAGATTCTGGAGAATCTAAATCCCTCTTATGATCTGCATATGATGTACATAAACACAGCCTCACATATACCTCTAAATATTTAAAGATGGGTGGCGCCACTGAAAGGGCTCAACAATTAACAGCATTGTCTCCTCTTCCAGAGTACCTGGGATCAACTACCAGCAACTATATGGTGGCCCATCTCCAGTTCCAGGGGATCAGACAGACAGACATACAGACAGTGATAAGGATGGCAGGCCTGCCTGGTCTTTCTTTCTTTCTTATCCTTTTTAAAAAATGTTTATTTATTTATTTATTTATTTATTTATTTATTTATTTATTTATTATATATAAGTACACTGTAGCTGTCTTCAGTCACTCCAGTAGAGGGTGTCAGATTCTGGAGAATCTAAATCCTCTTATAATCTGAATATGATGTACATAAACACAGCCTCACATAAACTTCTAAATATTTAAAGACGTGTGGGGCCACTGAAAGGGCTCAACAATTAACCGAATTGTCTCCTCTTCCAGAGAACCTTGGATCAACTACCAGCACTATATGGTGGCCCATCTCCAGTTCCCGGGGATCAGATAGACAGACAGACAGACAGACAGACAGAGATATGGATGGCAGGCCTGCCTGGTCTTTCTTTCTTTCTTATACTTTTTAAAAAATGTTTATTTATTTATTTATTTATTTATCTATTTATTTATTAGATATAAATACACTGTAGCTGTCTTCAGACACTCCAGAAGAGGGTGTCAGATTCTGGAGAATCTAAATCCCTCTTATGGTCTGCATATGATGTACATAAACACAGCCTCACATATACCTCTAAATATTTAAAGATGGGTGGCGCCACTGAAAGGGCTCAACAATTAACAGCATTGTCTCCTCTTCCAGAGTACCTGGGATCAACTACCAGCAACTATATGGTGGCCCATCTCCAGTTCCAGGGGATCAGACAGACAGACATACAGACAGTGATAAGGATGGCAGGCCTGCCTGGTCTTTCTTTCTTTCTTATCCTTTTTAAAAAAATGTTTATTTATATATTTATTTATGTATTTATTTGATATAAGTACACTGTAGCTGTCTTCAGACACTCCAGAAGAGGGTGTCAGATTCTGGAGAATCTAAATCCCTCTTATGGTCTGCATATGATGTACATAAACACAGCCTCACATATACTTCTAAATATTTAAAGATGGGTAGGGCCACTGATAGGGCTCAACAATTAACAGCATTGTCTCCTCTTCCAGACAACCTGGGATCAACTACCAGCAACTTTATGGTAGCCCATCTTCAGTTCCAGGGGATCAGACAGACAGACAGACAGACAGACAGAGTTAAGGATGGCAGGCCTGCCTGGTCTTACTTTCTTTCTTATCCTTTTTAAAAAATGTTTATTTATTTATTTATTTATTTATTTATTTATTTATTTATTTATTATATATAAGTACACTGTAGCTGTCTTCAGACACTCCAGTAGAGGGTGTCAGATTCTGGAGAATCTAAATCCTCTTATAATCTGAATATGATGTACATAAACACAGCCTCACATATACTTCTAAATATTTAAAGAAGTGTGCGGCCACTGAAAGGGCTCAACAATTAAGAGCATTGTCTCCTCTTCCAGAGAACCTGGGATCAACTACCAGCAACTATATGGTGGCCCATCTCCTGTTCCCGGGGATCAGATAGACAGACAGAGAGACAGGCAGAGATACGGATGGCAGGAATGCCTGGTCTTTCTTTCTTTCTTATCCTTTTTAAAAAATGTTTATTTATTTATTTATGTATTTAGTAGATATAAGTACACTGTATCTGTTCAGACACTTCAGAAGAGGGTGTCAGATTCTGGAGAATCTAAATCCCTCTTATGGTCTGCATATGATGTACATAAACATAGCCTCACATATACTTCTAAATATTTAAAGAAGTGTGCGGCCACTCTAAAAGCTCAACAATTAAGAGCATTGTCTCCTCTTCCAGAGAACCTTGGATCAACTACCAGCAACTATATGGTGGCCCACCTCCAGTTCCAGGGGATCAGACAGACAGACAGACAGACAGTGCTAAGGATGGCAGTCCTGCCTGGTCTTTCTTTCTTTCTTATCCTTTTTAAAAAAATGTTTATGTACATATTTATTTATGTATTTAGTAGATATAAGTACACTGTAGCTGTCTTCAGACACTCCAGAAGAGGGTGTCAGATTCTGGAGAATCTAAATCCCTCTTATGGTCTGCATATGATGTACATAAACAAAGCCTCACATATACTTCTAAAAATTTAAAGAAGGGTGGGGCCACTCTAAAAGCTCAACAATTAACAGCATTGTCTCCTCTTCCAGAGAACCTGGGATAAACTACCAGCACCTACAAGGTGGCCCATCTCCAGTTCCACGGGATCAGACAGACAGACAGACAGAGAGACAGAGATAAGGATGGCAGGCCTGCCTGGTCTTTCTTTATTTCTTATACTTTTTAAAAAATGTTTATTTATTTATTTATTTATTTATTTATTTATTTATTTATTTTTTAGATATAAGTACACTGTAGCCGTCTTCAGACACTCCAGAAGAGGGTGTCAGATTCTGGAGAATCTAAATCCCTCTTATCGTTTGAATATGATGTACGTAAACACAGCCTCACATATACTTCTAAAAATTAAAAATGGGTGGGGCCACTGAAAGGGCTCAACAATTAACAGCATTGTCTCCTCTTCCAGAGAAGGTGCGATCAACTACCAGCACCTACAAGGTGGCCCATCTCCAGTTCCACGGGATCAGACAGACAGACAGACAGAGATAAGGATGGCAGGCCTGCCTGGTCTTTCTTTCTTTCTTATCCTTTTTAAAAAATATTTATTTATTTATTTATTTATTTATTTATTTATTTATGTATTTCTTAGATATAAGTACACTGTAGCTTTCTTTAGACACTCCAGAGGAGGGTGTCAGATTCTGGAGAATGTAAATCCCTCTTATGGTCTGCATATGATGTACACAAACACAGCCTCTCATATACTGAGCTGAGGTGTCACAGGCCAACTGCTGGAATTTCTGAGTACCACCTAGATAGAGAAAAGCTATGCCGTGGTTGCTTAATTTATGTATTTTATTATTTCTATTTGTTGTTTTGTTTTGTTTTATTTGTTTTTAGAGAAGTCCTCAGTCTGTACTCTGGCTGACCCAGGACTGCCTACTTGTGTTAATTAGGGTTTCACAGCTGAGAACAGACACCAAGAGCAAGGTCATGCTTAGAAAACCCTACATTCAGTGGTGGCTCAAGCTCTTAATGAGAGCACTCTGTAGGCAGAGGCAGTCAGTTTCTGAGTTCGAGGCCAACCTGGTGAAAGACAGGGCTAGGGTAGGGGCTAGGGTGAGGAAAGAAAGAAAGAAAGAAAGGTTTATAATAAAAAGTTTTTATAAAAGTTTTATAAAAAGTGTTAAAGTTTTTAAAAATTAAAAAAAAAAATACCAGATCACCATCACACAGCATTGGCTGTCTTCAGGTGTATCCTTTCAGCCTCCAAAACAAAAAACAATGGCTGGCTGTCTTCAGGTGTATCCTATTCTCGAGTCTTATTTCCAAACTTAGAGCTGGGCTGAGCTGCCTCATTATGTAATTGCAAACCTTCCTTGGTTTGTCTTTTCCATTTCTAAGACTAACAGGCCTTTTTCTATTTATTGAATATGCTCATGACTGTCCTTTAGATATAGTAAATATAACTGTTGCTTATAAAACTTGTTTTCTAGGAATTTTTAAAGGGCAATGGCAGAGTTTATTTATAAAAAAATATTTTGCATTTATTTATTTGTGTGAGTGATGAAGCTCAGGTCTTCAAACTCGTCAGGAGGTATGATTACCTCCCCTCTCTCTCAACCCCTCTCTCTCCTCTCTCAATGATTGTGTAAGAATGTTTTGCATGTGTATGCTGTGCCCACAGACTCCAGAACAGAGTATTAGATCCCCTGGAACTGGAGATGGGCCACCATATATAATACTGGTAATTGAGCCCAGGTTCTCTGGAAGAGGAGACAATGCTCTTAATTGTTGAGCCCTCTCTGTAGCCACATCTTTTTTCTTTTTTTTTCTTTTTTTTTTTTGAGTATATGTGAGGCTGTGTTTATATACATCATATGCAGACAATAAGAATGATTTAGATTCTTCAGAATCTGACACCCTCTTCTGGACTGTCTGAAGATAGCTACAGCATACTTAAATATAATAAATAAATAAATCTTTAAAAAGAAAAGGAAAAGTAAAAAAGAAAGATCAGGCCTGCCATATGCATGTTCATAGAGGAAAATGGAAGAGACCCCAATCTAACCTCAGCAGGGTGCTTCCTTCTGGATGGTAGCTCACAGTTTCATCCCAGCAAGACAGGCAAATCACTGAGTTCAAGGACAGTAAGGTTCAGGACAGCCAAGGTTAGGAAGGAAAAGGGTCTATGTTGAGAATACAAACCGACAAAACAACAACTAGGAAAAAGAAGTGACAGTGTAACTTGGGGTAGGGTACCAACAAGAGAAAGCTTTCTGTTACCACTTACAAACACCAGTAGCCTTGCACCCTTCTGCCCAGGTCCCTGCCTTCCTTTCTAGGAATTCTAAGGATGCCAGGGGGTGGGGGAATCCAGATTAACTTTTTAAAAACAAAGACTTGGTCTTTGATGTCTATAGGAAGCCCTTCTCAGTGCCTTTAACTACCACTGAACTTTCAGGGCTGTGACTCAACTGTAACAAGGAACAGGGCTAAGAACCTGCAGCCTTTGAAAACAACTATTTTTTTAAAGTGGGGGACACAAATCAGCAGTAGAAGCCCTCAGGTTCAGCCATAATACTTGTTAGGGAAAGAGCCTCAATGTCCGGAGCTGAGGTCTCATGGGTGAACTGCTTCAAGCTCTGAGTATCATTGAAAGAAAGAAAAGATATCATGTGGTTGCTTAATTTATTTATTTTATTATTTCTATTTTTTGTTTTCTTTTGTTTTGTTTTAGAAAAGGCCTCAGTCTGTAGCTATGGCTGACCTAGGACAGACTACATGTGTTAATTAGGGTTTCACAGCTGAGAAACAGACCATACCTATGTAAGATTTAGAAAACCCAACAGTCAGTGGTGGCTCGAGCTCTTAATGAGAGCACTCTGGAGGCAGAGGCAGTCAAATTCTGAGTTCGAGGCCAGCCTGGTTAAAGACAGGGATAGGCAGGGATAGGCAAGGCAGGGCTGGGCTAGGCTAGGCTAGGCAAGGGGCTGGGATAGTCAAGGCAAGGGACTAGGCTAGGCTACTCAAGGGGCTAGGCAAGACAGACAGACAGAGAGAAAGACAGACAAGGATGGCAGGCCTGCCTGGTTTTTCTTTCTTTCTTATCCCTTTTTAAAAAATGTTTATTTATTTATTTATTTATTTATGTATTTATTAGATATAAGTACACTGTAGCTGTCTTCAGACACTCGAGAAGAGGGTGTCAGATTCTGGAGAATCTATATCCCTCTTATGGTCTGCATATGATGTACATAAACACAGCCTCACATTTACTTCTAAAAATTTAAAGATGTGTGGGGCCATGAAAGGGATCAACAATTAACAGCATTGTCTCCTCTTATAGAGAACCTGGGATCAACTACCAGCAACTATATGGTGGCACATCTCCAGTTCCAGGGGATCAGACAGACAGACAGACATACAGACAGATAGAGTTAAGGATGGCAGGCCTACCTGGTCTTTCATTCTTTCTTATCCTTTTTAAAAAATGTTTATTAATTTAAGTAGGTATTTATTAGATTTAAGTACACTGTAGCTGTCTTCAGACACTCCAGAAGAGGGTGTCAGATTCTGGAGAATCTATATCCCTCTTATGGTCTGCATATGATGTACATGAACACAGCCTCACATATACTTCTAAAAATTTAAAGATGTGTGGGGCCACTGAAAGGGCTCAACAATTAACAGCACTGACTCCTCTTCCAGAGAACATGGGATCAACTACCAGCAATTATATGGTGGCCCATCTCCAGTTCCAGGGGATCAGACATACAGACAGACAGACAAGGATGGCAGGCGTGCCTGGTCTCTCTTTCTTTATTATCCTTTTTAAAAAATGTTTATTTGTTTATTTATGAATTTATTAGATATAAGTACACTGTAGCTGTCTTCAGACACTCCAGAAGAGGTTGTCAGATTCTGGAGAATCTAAATACCTCTTATGATCTGAATATGATGTACATAAACACAGCATCACATATACTTCTAAATATTAAAAATGGTTGGGGCCACTGAAAGGGCTCAACAATTAACAGCATTGTCTCCTCTTCCAGAGAACCTGGGATCAACTACAAGCAACTCTATGGTGGCCCATCTCCAGTTCCAGAGGATCAGACAGACAGACAGACAGACAGAGATAAGGATGGCAGGCCTGCCTGGTCTTTCTTTCTTTCTTATCGATTTTAAAAAATGTTTATTTCTTTATTTATGTATTTATTAGATATAAGTACACTGTATCCGTCATAGACACTCCAAAAGACGGTGTCAGATTCTGGAGAATATAAATCCCTCTTTAATGGTCTGAATATGATGTACATAAACACAGCATCACATTTACTTCTAGAAATTTAAAGATGGGTGGGGCCACTGAAAGTGCTGAACAATTAACAGTATTGTCTCCTCTTCAGAAGACCTGGAATCAACTACCAGCAACAAAATGGTGGCCCATCTCCAGTTCCAGGAGATCAGACAGACAGACAAACAGAGAGACAGACAGACAGACAAAGATAAGGATGGCAGCCCTGCCTGGTCTTTCTTTCTTTCTTATCCTTTTTAAAAAATGTTTGTTTTTTTATTTATTTATTTATTCATGTATTTATTAGATATAAGTACATTGCAGCTATCTTCAGACACTCCAGAAGAGGGTGTCAGATTCTGGAGAATCTAAATCCCTCTTATGGTCTGCATATGATGTACATAAACACAGCCTCACATATACTTCTAAAAATTTAAAGATGGGTGGGGCCACAGAAAGGGCTCAACAATTAACAGCATTGTCTCCTCTTCCAGAGAACCTTGGATAAACTACCAGCAACACTATGGTGGCCCATCTCCAGTTCCAGGGTATCAGACAGACAGACAGACAGACAAAGATAAGGATGGAGGCCTGCCTGGTCTTTCTTTCTTTCTTATACTTTAAAAAAAATATTTATTTATTTATTTATTTATTTATTTATTTATTTATTTATTATAAGTACACTGTAGCTGTCTTCAGACACTCCAGAAGAGGGTGTCAGATTCTGGAGAATGTAAATCCCTCTTATGGTCTGCATATGATGTACATAAACACAGCCTCACATATACTTCTAAAAATTTAAAGATGTGTGGGGCCACTGAAAGGGCTCAACAATTAACAGCATTGTCTCCTCTACCAGAGAACCTGGGATCAACTACCAGCAATTATATGGTGGCCCATCTCCAGTTCCAAGGGATCAGGCAGACAAAGAGACAGACAGACAAGGGTGGCAGGCCTCCCTGGTTTTTCTTTCTTTCTTATTCTTTTTAAAAAATGTTTATTTATTTATGTATTTATTAGATATAAGTACACTGTAGCTGTCTTCAGACACTCCAGAAGAGGGTGTCAGATTCTGGAGAATATAAATCCCTCTTATGGTCTGCATATGATGGACATAAACACAGATTCACATACACTTCTAAAAATTTAAGATGGGTGGGGCCACTGAAAGGGCTCAACAATTAACAGCATTGTCTCTTCTTCCAGAGAACCTGGGATCAACTACAAGCAACTATATGGTGGCCCATCTCCAGTTCAAGGGGATCAGACAGACAGACAGACAGAGAGAGATAAGGATGGCAGGCCTGCCTGGTCTTACTTTCTTTCTTATCCTTTTTAAAAAATGTTTATTTATTTATTTATTTATTTATTTATTTATTTATTTATTTATTATATATAAGTACACTGTAGCTGTCTTCAGACACTCCAGTATAGGGTGTCAGATTCTGGAGAATCTAAATCCTCTTTTAATCTGAATATGATGTACATAAACACAGCCTCACATATACTTCTAAATATTTAAAGAAGTGTGGGGCCACTGAAAGGGCTCAACAATTAACAGCATTGTCTCCTCTTCCAGAGTACCTGAAATCAACTATGAGCAACTATATCGTGGCCCATCTCCAGTTCCAGGGGATCATACAGACAGACATACAAACAGTGATAAGGATGGGAGGCCTGCCTGGTCTTTCTTTCTTTCTTATCCTTTTTAAAAAAATGTTTATTGATATATTTATTTATGTATTTATTTGATATAAGTACACTGTAGCTGTCTTCAGACACTCCAAAAGAGGGTGTCAGATTCTGGAGAATCTAAATCCCTCTTATGGTCTGCATATGATGTACATAAACACAGCCTCACATATACTTCTAAATATTTAAAGATGGGTAGGGCCACTGATAGGGCTCAACAATTAACAGCATTGTCTCCTCTTCCAGAAAACCTGGGATCAACTACCAGCAACTTTATGGTAGCCCATCTTCAGTTCCAGGGGATCAGACAGACAGACAGACAGACAGACAGACAGACAGAGTTAAGGATGGCAGGCCTGCCTTGTCTTACTTTCTTTCTTATCCTTTTTAAAAAATGTTTATTTATTTATTCATTTACTTATGTATTTATTATATATAAGTACACTGTAGCTGTCTTCAGTCACTCCAGTAGAGGGTGTCAGATTCTGGAGAATCTAAATCCTCTTATAATCTGAATATGATGTACATAAACACAGCCTCACATATACTTCTAAATATTTAAAGAAGTGTATGGCCACTGAAAGGGTTCAACCATTAACAGCATTGTCTCCTCTTCCAGAGAACCTTGGATCAACTACCAGCAACTATATGGTGGCCCATCTCCAGTTCCAGGGGATCAGACAGACAGACAGACAGACAGAGATAAGGATGGTAGGCCTGCCTGGTCTTACTTTCTTTCTTATCCTTTTTCAAAAATGTTTATTTATTTATTTATTTATTTATCTATTTATTTATTAGATACAAGTACACTGTTGCTGTCTTCAGACACTCCAGAAGAGGGTGTCAGATTCTGGAGAATCTAAATCCCTCTTATAGTCTTCATATGATGTACATAAACACAGCCTCATATATACTTTTAAATATTTAAAGATGGGTGGCGCCACTGAAAGGGCTCAACAATTAACAGCATTGTCTCCTCTTCCAGAGAACCTGGGATCAACTACCAGCAACTATTCGTGGCCCATCTCCAGTTCCCAGGGATCAGATAGACAGACAGACAGAGAGACAGATATATGGATGGCAGGCCTGCCTGGTCTTTCTTTCTTTCTTATCGATTTTAAAAAATGTTTATTTCTTTATTTATGTATTTATTAGATATAAGTACACTGTATCCGTCATAGACACTCCAAAAGACGGTGTCAGATTCTGGAGAATATAAATCCCTCTTTAATGGTCTGAATATGATGTACATAAACACAGCATCACATTTACTTCTAGAAATTTAAAGATGGGTGGGGCCACTGAAAGTGCTGAACAATTAACAGTATTGTCTCCTCTTCAGAAGACCTGGAATCAACTACCAGCAACAAAATGGTGGCCCATCTCCAGTTCCAGGAGATCAGACAGACAGACAAACAGAGAGACAGACAGACAGACAAAGATAAGGATGGCAGCCCTGCCTGGTCTTTCTTTCTTTCTTATCCTTTTTAAAAAATGTTTGTTTTTTTATTTATTTATTTATTCATGTATTTATTAGATATAAGTACATTGCAGCTATCTTCAGACACTCCAGAAGAGGGTGTCAGATTCTGGAGAATCTAAATCCCTCTTATGGTCTGCATATGATGTACATAAACACAGCCTCACATATACTTCTAAAAATTTAAAGATGGGTGGGGCCACAGAAAGGGCTCAACAATTAACAGCATTGTCTCCTCTTCCAGAGAACCTTGGATAAACTACCAGCAACACTATGGTGGCCCATCTCCAGTTCCAGGGTATCAGACAGACAGACAGACAGACAAAGATAAGGATGGAGGCCTGCCTGGTCTTTCTTTCTTTCTTATACTTTAAAAAAAAATATTTATTTATTTATTTATTTATTTATTTATTTATTTATTATAAGTACACTGTAGCTGTCTTCAGACACTCCAGAAGAGGGTGTCAGATTCTGGAGAATGTAAATCCCTCTTATGGTCTGCATATGATGTACATAAACACAGCCTCACATATACTTCTAAAAATTTAAAGATGTGTGGGGCCACTGAAAGGGCTCAACAATTAACAGCATTGTCTCCTCTACCAGAGAACCTGGGATCAACTACCAGCAATTATATGGTGGCCCATCTCCAGTTCCAAGGGATCAGGCAGACAAAGAGACAGACAGACAAGGGTGGCAGGCCTCCCTGGTTTTTCTTTCTTTCTTATTCTTTTTAAAAAATGTTTATTTATTTATGTATTTATTAGATATAAGTACACTGTAGCTGTCTTCAGACACTCCAGAAGAGGGTGTCAGATTCTGGAGAATATAAATCCCTCTTATGGTCTGCATATGATGGACATAAACACAGATTCACATACACTTCTAAAAATTTAAGATGGGTGGGGCCACTGAAAGGGCTCAACAATTAACAGCATTGTCTCTTCTTCCAGAGAACCTGGGATCAACTACAAGCAACAATATGGTGGCCCATCTCCAGTTCAAGGGGATCAGACAGACAGACAGACAGAGAGAGATAAGGATGGCAGGCCTGCCTGGTCTTACTTTCTTTCTTATCCTTTTTAAAAAATGTTTATTTATTTATTTATTTATTTATTTATTTATTTATTTATTTATTATATATAAGTACACTGTAGCTGTCTTCAGACACTCCAGTATAGGGTGTCAGATTCTGGAGAATCTAAATCCTCTTTTAATCTGAATATGATGTACATAAACACAGCCTCACATATACTTCTAAATATTTAAAGAAGTGTGGGGCCACTGAAAGGGCTCAACAATTAACAGCATTGTCTCCTCTTCCAGAGTACCTGAAATCAACTATGAGCAACTATATCGTGGCCCATCTCCAGTTCCAGGGGATCATACAGACAGACATACAAACAGTGATAAGGATGGGAGGCCTGCCTGGTCTTTCTTTCTTTCTTATCCTTTTTAAAAAAATGTTTATTTATATATTTATTTATGTATTTATTTGATATAAGTACACTGTAGCTGTCTTCAGACACTCCAAAAGAGGGTGTCAGATTCTGGAGAATCTAAATCCCTCTTATGGTCTGCATATGATGTACATAAACACAGCCTCACATATACTTCTAAATATTTAAAGATGGGTAGGGCCACTGATAGGGCTCAACAATTAACAGCATTGTCTCCTCTTCCAGAAAACCTGGGATCAACTACCAGCAACTTTATGGTAGCCCATCTTCAGTTCCAGGGGATCAGACAGACAGACAGACAGACAGACAGACAGAGTTAAGGATGGCAGGCCTGCCTGGTCTTACTTTCTTTCTTATCCTTTTTAAAAAATGTTTATTTATTTATTCATTTACTTATGTATTTATTATATATAAGTACACTGTAGCTGTCTTCAGTCACTCCAGTAGAGGGTGTCAGATTCTGGAGAATCTAAATCCTCTTATAATCTGAATATGATGTACATAAACACAGCCTCACATATACTTCTAAATATTTAAAGAAGTGTATGGCCACTGAAAGGGTTCAACCATTAACAGCATTGTCTCCTCTTCCAGAGAACCTTGGATCAACTACCAGCAACTATATGGTGGCCCATCTCCAGTTCCAGGGGATCAGACAGACAGACAGACAGACAGAGATAAGGATGGTAGGCCTGCCTGGTCTTACTTTCTTTCTTATCCTTTTTCAAAAATGTTTATTTATTTATTTATTTATTTATCTATTTATTTATTAGATACAAGTACACTGTTGCTGTCTT
The DNA here is from genome assembly GCF_978045245.1 of Mus caroli. Classification (NCBI taxonomy): domain Eukaryota; kingdom Metazoa; phylum Chordata; class Mammalia; order Rodentia; family Muridae; genus Mus; species Mus caroli. Next base: position 43,606 of record NW_028227695.1, on the reverse strand, counting down.
CAGACACTCCAGAAGAGGGTGTCAGATTCTGGAGAATCTAAATCCCTCTTATAGTCTTCATATGATGTACATAAACACAGCCTCATATATACTTTTAAATATTTAAAGATGGGTGGCGCCACTGAAAGGGCTCAACAATTAACAGCATTGTCTCCTCTTCCAGAGAACCTGGGATCAACTACCAGCAACTATTCGTGGCCCATCTCCAGTTCCCAGGGATCAGATAGACAGACAGACAGAGAGACAGATATATGGATGGCAGGCCTGCCTGGTCTTTCTTTCTTTCTTATCGATTTTAAAAAATGTTTATTTCTTTATTTATGTATTTATTAGATATAAGTACACTGTATCCGTCATAGACACTCCAAAAGACGGTGTCAGATTCTGGAGAATATAAATCCCTCTTTAATGGTCTGAATATGATGTACATAAACACAGCATCACATTTACTTCTAGAAATTTAAAGATGGGTGGGGCCACTGAAAGTGCTGAACAATTAACAGTATTGTCTCCTCTTCAGAAGACCTGGAATCAACTACCAGCAACAAAATGGTGGCCCATCTCCAGTTCCAGGAGATCAGACAGACAGACAAACAGAGAGACAGACAGACAGACAAAGATAAGGATGGCAGCCCTGCCTGGTCTTTCTTTCTTTCTTATCCTTTTTAAAAAATGTTTGTTTTTTTATTTATTTATTTATTCATGTATTTATTAGATATAAGTACATTGCAGCTATCTTCAGACACTCCAGAAGAGGGTGTCAGATTCTGGAGAATCTAAATCCCTCTTATGGTCTGCATATGATGTACATAAACACAGCCTCACATATACTTCTAAAAATTTAAAGATGGGTGGGGCCACAGAAAGGGCTCAACAATTAACAGCATTGTCTCCTCTTCCAGAGAACCTTGGATAAACTACCAGCAACACTATGGTGGCCCATCTCCAGTTCCAGGGTATCAGACAGACAGACAGACAGACAAAGATAAGGATGGAGGCCTGCCTGGTCTTTCTTTCTTTCTTATACTTTAAAAAAAAATATTTATTTATTTATTTATTTATTTATTTATTTATTTATTATAAGTACACTGTAGCTGTCTTCAGACACTCCAGAAGAGGGTGTCAGATTCTGGAGAATGTAAATCCCTCTTATGGTCTGCATATGATGTACATAAACACAGCCTCACATATACTTCTAAAAATTTAAAGATGTGTGGGGCCACTGAAAGGGCTCAACAATTAACAGCATTGTCTCCTCTACCAGAGAACCTGGGATCAACTACCAGCAATTATATGGTGGCCCATCTCCAGTTCCAAGGGATCAGGCAGACAAAGAGACAGACAGACAAGGGTGGCAGGCCTCCCTGGTTTTTCTTTCTTTCTTATTCTTTTTAAAAAATGTTTATTTATTTATGTATTTATTAGATATAAGTACACTGTAGCTGTCTTCAGACACTCCAGAAGAGGGTGTCAGATTCTGGAGAATATAAATCCCTCTTATGGTCTGCATATGATGGACATAAACACAGATTCACATACACTTCTAAAAATTTAAGATGGGTGGGGCCACTGAAAGGGCTCAACAATTAACAGCATTGTCTCTTCTTCCAGAGAACCTGGGATCAACTACAAGCAACAATATGGTGGCCCATCTCCAGTTCAAGGGGATCAGACAGACAGACAGACAGAGAGAGATAAGGATGGCAGGCCTGCCTGGTCTTACTTTCTTTCTTATCCTTTTTAAAAAATGTTTATTTATTTATTTATTTATTTATTTATTTATTTATTTATTTATTTATTATATATAAGTACACTGTAGCTGTCTTCAGACACTCCAGTATAGGGTGTCAGATTCTGGAGAATCTAAATCCTCTTTTAATCTGAATATGATGTACATAAACACAGCCTCACATATACTTCTAAATATTTAAAGAAGTGTGGGGCCACTGAAAGGGCTCAACAATTAACAGCATTGTCTCCTCTTCCAGAGTACCTGAAATCAACTATGAGCAACTATATCGTGGCCCATCTCCAGTTCCAGGGGATCATACAGACAGACATACAAACAGTGATAAGGATGGGAGGCCTGCCTGGTCTTTCTTTCTTTCTTATCCTTTTTAAAAAAATGTTTATTTATATATTTATTTATGTATTTATTTGATATAAGTACACTGTAGCTGTCTTCAGACACTCCAAAAGAGGGTGTCAGATTCTGGAGAATCTAAATCCCTCTTATGGTCTGCATATGATGTACATAAACACAGCCTCATATATACTTTTAAATATTTAAAGATGGGTGGCGCCACTGAAAGGGCTCAACAATTAACAGCATTGTCTCCTCTTCCAGAGAACCTGGGATCAACTACCAGCAACTATTCGTGGCCCATCTCCAGTTCCCAGGGATCAGATAGACAGACAGACAGAGAGACAGATATATGGATGGCAGGCCTGCCTGGTCTTTCTTTCTTTCTTATCGATTTTAAAAAATGTTTATTTCTTTATTTATGTATTTATTAGATATAAGTACACTGTATCCGTCATAGACACTCCAAAAGACGGTGTCAGATTCTGGAGAATATAAATCCCTCTTTAATGGTCTGAATATGATGTACATAAACACAGCATCACATTTACTTCTAGAAATTTAAAGATGGGTGGGGCCACTGAAAGTGCTGAACAATTAACAGTATTGTCTCCTCTTCAGAAGACCTGGAATCAACTACCAGCAACAAAATGGTGGCCCATCTCCAGTTCCAGGAGATCAGACAGACAGACAAACAGAGAGACAGACAGACAGACAAAGATAAGGATGGCAGCCCTGCCTGGTCTTTCTTTCTTTCTTATCCTTTTTAAAAAATGTTTGTTTTTTTATTTATTTATTTATTCATGTATTTATTAGATATAAGTACATTGCAGCTATCTTCAGACACTCCAGAAGAGGGTGTCAGATTCTGGAGAATCTAAATCCCTCTTATGGTCTGCATATGATGTACATAAACACAGCCTCACATATACTTCTAAAAATTTAAAGATGGGTGGGGCCACAGAAAGGGCTCAACAATTAACAGCATTGTCTCCTCTTCCAGAGAACCTTGGATAAACTACCAGCAACACTATGGTGGCCCATCTCCAGTTCCAGGGTATCAGACAGACAGACAGACAGACAAAGATAAGGATGGAGGCCTGCCTGGTCTTTCTTACTTTCTTATACTTTAAAAAAAAATATTTATTTATTTATTTATTTATTTATTTATTTATTTATTATAAGTACACTGTAGCTGTCTTCAGACACTCCAGAAGAGGGTGTCAGATTCTGGAGAATGTAAATCCCTCTTATGGTCTGCATATGATGTACATAAACACAGCCTCACATATACTTCTAAAAATTTAAAGATGTGTGGGGCCACTGAAAGGGCTCAACAATTAACAGCATTGTCTCCTCTACCAGAGAACCTGGGATCAACTACCAGCAATTATATGGTGGCCCATCTCCAGTTCCAAGGGATCAGGCAGACAAAGAGACAGACAGACAAGGGTGGCAGGCCTCCCTGGTTTTTCTTTCTTTCTTATTCTTTTTAAAAAATGTTTATTTATTTATGTATTTATTAGATATAAGTACACTGTAGCTGTCTTCAGACACTCCAGAAGAGGGTGTCAGATTCTGGAGAATATAAATCCCTCTTATGGTCTGCATATGATGGACATAAACACAGATTCACATACACTTCTAAAAATTTAAGATGGGTGGGGCCACTGAAAGGGCTCAACAATTAACAGCATTGTCTCTTCTTCCAGAGAACCTGGGATCAACTACAAGCAACAATATGGTGGCCCATCTCCAGTTCAAGGGGATCAGACAGACAGACAGACAGAGAGAGATAAGGATGGCAGGCCTGCCTGGTCTTACTTTCTTTCTTATCCTTTTTAAAAAATGTTTATTTATTTATTTATTTATTTATTTATTTATTTATTTATTTATTATATATAAGTACACTGTAGCTGTCTTCAGACACTCCAGTATAGGGTGTCAGATTCTGGAGAATCTAAATCCTCTTTTAATCTGAATATGATGTACATAAACACAGCCTCACATATACTTCTAAATATTTAAAGAAGTGTGGGGCCACTGAAAGGGCTCAACAATTAACAGCATTGTCTCCTCTTCCAGAGTACCTGAAATCAACTATGAGCAACTATATCGTGGCCCATCTCCAGTTCCAGGGGATCATACAGACAGACATACAAACAGTGATAAGGATGGGAGGCCTGCCTGGTCTTTCTTTCTTTCTTATCCTTTTTAAAAAAATGTTTATTTATATATTTATTTATGTATTTATTTGATATAAGTACACTGTAGCTGTCTTCAGACACTCCAAAAGAGGGTGTCAGATTCTGGAGAATCTAAATCCCTCTTATGGTCTGCATATGATGTACATAAACACAGCCTCACATATACTTCTAAATATTTAAAGATGGGTAGGGCCACTGATAGGGCTCAACAATTAACAGCATTGTCTCCTCTTCCAGAAAACCTGGGATCAACTACCAGCAACTTTATGGTAGCCCATCTTCAGTTCCAGGGGATCAGACAGACAGACAGACAGACAGACAGACAGAGTTAAGGATGGCAGGCCTGCCTGGTCTTACTTTCTTTCTTATCCTTTTTAAAAAATGTTTATTTATTTATTCATTTACTTATGTATTTATTATATATAAGTACACTGTAGCTGTCTTCAGTCACTCCAGTAGAGGGTGTCAGATTCTGGAGAATCTAAATCCTCTTATAATCTGAATATGATGTACATAAACACAGCCTCACATATACTTCTAAATATTTAAAGAAGTGTATGGCCACTGAAAGGGTTCAACCATTAACAGCATTGTCTCCTCTTCCAGAGAACCTTGGATCAACTACCAGCAACTATATGGTGGCCCATCTCCAGTTCCAGGGGATCAGACAGACAGACAGACAGACAGAGATAAGGATGGTAGGCCTGCCTGGTCTTACTTTCTTTCTTATCCTTTTTCAAAAATGTTTATTTATTTATTTATTTATTTATTTATCTATTTATTTATTAGATACAAGTACACTGTTGCTGTCTTCAGACACTCCAGAAGAGGGTGTCAGATTCTGGAGAATCTAAATCCCTCTTATAGTCTTCATATGATGTACATAAACACAGCCTCATATATACTTTTAAATATTTAAAGATGGGTGGCGCCACTGAAAGGGCTCAACAATTAACAGCATTGTCTCCTCTTCCAGAGAACCTGGGATCAACTACCAGCAACTATTCGTGGCCCATCTCCAGTTCCCAGGGATCAGATAGACAGACAGACAGAGAGACAGATATATGGATGGCAGGCCTGCCTGGTCTTTCTATCTGTCTTATCCTTTTTTAAAAATGTTTATTTATTTATTTATTTATTTATTTATTTATTTATTTATTTAGTTATTTATTTATTTATTTATGTATTTATTAGATATAAGTACACTGTAGCTGTTCATACACTCCAGAAGAGGGTGTCAGATTCTGGAGAATCTAAATCCCTCTTATGGTCTGCATATGATGTACATAAACACAGCCTCACATATACTTCTAAAAATTTAAAGAAGGGTGGGGCGACTCTAAAAGCTCAACAATTAACAGCATTGTCTCCTCTTCCAGAGTACCTGGGATCAACTACCAGCAACTATATGGTGGCCCATCTCCGTTCCTGGGGATCAAACAGACAGACATACAGACAGTGATAAGGATGGCAGGCCTGCCTGGTCTTTCTTTCTTTCTTATCCTTTTTAAAAAAATGTTTATTTATATATTTATTTATGTATTTATTAGATATAAGTACACTGTAGCTGTCTTCATACACTCCAGAAGAGGGTCTCAGATTCTGGAGAATCTAAATCCCTCTTATGGTCTGCATATTATGTACATAAATACAGCCTCATATATACTTCTAAAAATTTAAAGATGTGTGGGGCCACTGAGAGGGCTCAACAATTAACATCATTGTCTCCTCTTTCAGAGAACCTGGGATAAACTACCAGCACCTTATGGTGGCCCATCTCCAGTTCCAGTGGATCAGACAGACAGACAGACAGAGAGACAGAGATAAGGATGGCAGGCCTGCCTGGTTTTCTTTATTTCTTATACATTTAAAAAAATGTTTATTTATTTATTTATTTATTTATGTATTTATTACATATTAGTACACTGTAGCTGTCTTCAGACACTCCAGAAGATGGTGTCAGATTCTGGAGAATCTAAATCCTCTTATAATCTGAATATGATGTACATAAACACAGCCTCACATATACTTCTAAATATTTAAAGATGTGTGGGGCCACTGAAAAGGCTCAACAATTAACAGCATTGTCTCCTCTTCCAGAGAACATTGGATCAACTACCAGCAACTATATGGTGGCCCATCTCCAGTTCCACGGGATCAGACAGACAGACAGACAGACAGACAGAGATAAGGATGGCAGGCCTTCCTGGTCTTACTTTCTTTCTTATCCTTTTTCAAAAATGTTTATTTATTTATTTATTTATTTGTGTATTTATTATATATAAGTACACTGTAGCTGTCTTCAGACACTCCAGTATAGGGTGTCAGATTCTGGATAATCTAAATCCTCTTATCATCTGAATATGATGTACATAAACACAGCCTCACATATACTTCTAAATATTTAAAGAAGTGTATGGCCACTGAAAGGGTTCAACAATTAACAGCATTGTCTCCTCTTCCAGAGAACCTTGGATCAACTACCAGCAACTATATGGTGCCCATCTCCAGTTCCCGGGGATCAGTAGAAAGACAGATAGACAGACAGAGATATGGATGGCAGGCCTGCCTAGTCTTTCTTTCTTTCTTTCTTTCTTTCTTTCTTTCTTTCTTTCTTTCTTTCTTTCTTTCTTTCTTTCTTTCTTTCTTTCTTTCTTATCCTTTTTAAAAAATATTTATTTATTTATTTATTTATTTATTTATGTATGTATTTATTTATTTATCTATTTATTTATTAGATATAAGTACACTGTAGCTGTCTTCAGACACTCCAGAAGAGGGTGTCAGATTCTGGAGAATCTAAATCCCTCTTATGGTCTGCATATGATGTACATAAACACAGCCTCACATATACTTCTAAAAATTTAAAGATGTGTGGGGCCACTGAGAGGGCTCTACAATTAACAGCATTGTCTCCTCTTTCAGAGAACCTGGGATAAACTACCAGCACCTTATGCTGGCCCATCTCCAGCTCCATTGGATCAGACAGACAGACAGACAGAGAGACAGAGATAAGGATGGCAGGCCTGCCTGGTCTTTCTTTATTTCTTATACTTTTTTAAAAATGTTTATTTATTTATTTATTTATTTATTTATGTATTTATTAGATATAAGTACACTGTAGCCGTCTTCAGACACTCCAGAAGAGTGTGTCAGATTCTAGAGAATCTAAATCCTCTTGTAATCTGAATATGATGTACATAAACACAGCCTCACATATACTTCTAAATATTTAAAGAAGTGTGGGGCCACTGAAAGGGCTCAACAATTAACAGCATTTTCTCCTCTTCCAGAGAACGTTGAATCAACTACCAGCAACTATATGGTGGCCCATCTCCAGTTCAAGGGGATCAGACAGACAGACAGACAGACAGAGATAAGGATGGCAGGCCTGCCTGGTCTTACTTTCTTTCTTATACTTTTTAAAAAATGTTTATTTATTTATTTATTTATTTATTTATTTATTTATTTATTTATTATATATAAGTACACTGTAGCTGTCTTCAGACACTCCAGTATAGGGTGTCAGATTCTGGAGAATCTAAATCCTCTTTTAATCTGAATATGATGTACATAAACACAGCCTCACATATACTTCTAAATATTTAAAGAAGTGTGGGGCCACTGAAAGGGCTCAACAATTAACAGCATTGTCTCCTCTTCCAGAGAACCTTGGATCAACTACCAGCAACTATATGGTGGCCCATCTCCAGTTCCCAAGGATCAGATAGACAGACAGACAGACAGACAGAGATATGGATGGCAGGCCTGCCTGGTCTTTCTTTCTTTCTTATACTTTTTAAAAAATGTTTATTTATTTATTTATTTATTTATGTATTTATTAGATATAAGTACACTGTAGCCGTCTTCAGACACTCCAGAAGAGGGTGTCAGATTCTAGAGAATCTAAATCCTCTTATAATCTGAATATGATGTACATAAACACAGCCTCACATATACTTCTAAATATTTAAAGAAGTGTGGGGCCACTGAAAGGGCTCAACAATTAACAGCATTTTCTCCTCTTCCAGAGAACCTTGGATCAACTACCAGCAACTATATGGTGGCCCATCTCCAGTTCCAGGGGATCAGACAGACAGAGATAAGGATGGCAGGCCTGCCTGGTCTTACTTTCTTTCTTATCCTTTTTCAAAAATGTTTATTTATTTATTTATTTATTTATTTATTTATTTATGTATTTATTATATATAAGTACACTGTAGCTGTCTTCAGACACTCCATTATAGGGTGTCAGATTCTGCAGAATCTAAATCCTCTTATCATCTGAATATGATGTACATAAACACAGCCTCACATATACTTCTAAATATTTAAAGAAGTGTGGGGCCACTGAAAGGGCTCAACAATTAACAGCATTGTCTCCTCTTCCAGAGAACCTTGGATCAACTACCAGCAACTATATGGTTGCCCATCTCAAGTTCCCGGGGATCAGATAGACAGACAGACAGACAGACAGAGATATGGATGGCAGGCCTGCCTAGTCTTACATTCTTTCTTACTTATCCTATTTAAAAAATGTTTATTTATTTATTTATTTATTTATTTATTTCTTTATTTCTTTATTTATTTATTTATTAGATATAAGTACACTGTAGCTGTTCAGACACTCCAGAAGAGGGTGTAAGATTCTGGAGAATCTAAATCCCTCTTATGGTCTGCATATGATGTACATAAACACAGCCTCACATATACTTCTAAAAATTTAAAGAAGGGTGGGGCCACTCTAAAAGCTCAACAATTAACAGCATTGTCACCTCTTCCAGAGTACCTGGGATCAAGTACCAGCAACTATATGGTGGCCCATCTCCAGTTCCAGGGGATCACACAGACAGACATACAGACAGTGCTAAGGATGGCAGGCCTGCCTGGTCTTTCTTTCTTTCTTATCCTTTTTAAAAAAATGTTTATTTATATATTTATTTATGTAATTATTAGATATAAGTACACTGAAGCTGTCTTCAGACACTCCAGAAGAGGGTGTCAGATTCTGGAGAATCTAAATCCCTCTTATGGACTGCATATGATGTACATAAACACAGCCTCACATATACTTCTAAAAATTTAAAGATGTGTGGGGCCACTGAGAGGGCTCAACAATTAACAGCATTGTCTCCTCTTTCAGAGAACCTGGGATAAACTACCAGCACCTTATGGTGGCCCATCTCCAGTTCCAGTGGATCAGACAGACAGACAGACAGAGAGACAGAGATAAGGATGGCAGGCCTGCCCTGTCTTTCTTTATTTCGTATACTTTTTAAAAAATGTTTATTTATTTATTTATTTATTTATTTATTTATGTATTTATTAGATATAAGTACACTGTAGCCGTCTTCAGACACTCCAGAAGAGGGTGACAGATTCTAGAGAATCTAAAACCCTCTTATGGTCTGAATATGATGTACATAAACACAGCATCACATATACTTCTAAAAATTAAAAATGGGTGGGGCCACTGAAAGGGCTCAACAATTAACAGCATTGTCTCCTCTTCCAGAGAACCTGGGATCAACTACCAGCAACTTTATGGTAGCCCATCTCCAGTTCCAGGGGATCAGACAGACAGAGAGACAGACAGAGATAAGGATGGCAGGCCTTCCTGGTCTTACTTTCTTTCTTATCCTTTTTAAAAAATGTTTATTTATTTATTTATTTACTTATGTATTTATTATATATAAGTACACTGTAGCTGTCTTCAGTCACTCCAGTAGAGGGTGTCAGATTCTGGAGAATAAATCCTCTTATAATCTGAATATGATGTACATAAACACAGCCTCACATATACTTCTAAATATTTAAAGAAGTGTGGGGCCACTGAAAGGGGTGAACAATTAACAGCATTGTCTCCTCTTCCAGAGAACCTTGGATCAACTACCAGCAACTATATGGTGGCCCATCTCCAGTTCCAGGGGTCAGACAGACAGACAGACAGACAGAGATTAGGATGGCAGGCCTGCCTTGTCTTACTTTCTTTCTTATCCTTTTTCAAAAATATTTATTTATTCATTTATTTATTTATTTATTTATTTATGTATTTATTAGATATAAGGACACTGTAGCTGTCTTCAAACACTCCAGTATAGGGTGTCAGATTCTGGAGAATCTAAATCCTCTTATAATCTGAATATGATGTACATAAACACAGCCTCACATGTACTTCTAAATATTTAAAGAAGTGTGGGGCCACTGAAAAAGTTCAACAATTAAGAGCATTGTCTCCTCTTCCAGAGAACCTTGGATCAACTACCAGCAACTATATGGTGGCCCATCTCCAGTTCCCGGGGATCAGATAGACAGACAGACAGACAGACAGAGATATGGATGGCAGGCCTGCCTGGTCTTTCTTTCTTTCTTATCCTTTTTAAAAAATGTTTATTTATTTATTTATTTTTTTATCTATTTATTTATTAGATATAAGAACACTGTAGCTGTCTTCAGACACTCCAGAAGAGGGTGTCAGATTCTGGAGATTCTAAATAACTCTTATGGTTTGCATATGATGTACATAAACACAGCCTCACATATACTTCTAAATATTTAAAGATGGGTGGCTCCACTGAATGGGCTCAACAATTAACAGCATTGTCTCCTCTTCCGGAGAACCTGGGATCAACTACCAGGAACTATTCGTGGCCCATCTCCACTTCCCAGGGATCAGATATACAGACAGAGAGACAGACAGAGATATGGATGGCAGGCCTGCCTGGTCTTTCTTTATTTCATATACTTTTTAAAAAATGTTTATTTATTTATTAATTTATTTATTTATGTATTTATTAGATATAAGTACACTGTAGCCGTCTTCAGACACTCCAGAAGAGGGTGTCAGATTCTAGAGAATCTAAATCCCTCTTATATCTGCATATGATGTACATAAACACAGCCTCACATATTCTTCTAAAAATTAAAAATGGGTGGGGCCACTGAACGGACTCAACAATTAACAGCATTGTCTCCTCTTCCAGAGAACCTGGGATCAACCTCCAGCACCTATAAGGTGGCCCATCTCCAGTTCCAGGGGATCAGACAGACAGACAGACAGACAGAGATAAGGATGGCAGGCCTGCCTGGTCTTTCTTTCTTTCTTATCCTTTTAAAAAATATTTATTTATTTATTTATTTATTTATTTATTTATTTATGTATTTATTAGATATAAGTACACTGTAGCTGTTCAGACACTCCAGAAGAGGGTGTCAGTTTCTGGAGAATCTAAATCCCTCTTATGGTCTTCATATGATGTACATTAACACAGCCTAACATATACTTCTAAAAATTTAAAGATGTGTGGGGCCACTGAGAGGGCTCAAAAATTAACAGCATTGTCTCCTCTTTCAGAGAACCTGGGATAAACTACCATACCTTATGGTGGCCGATCTCCAGTTCCAGTGGATCAGACAGACAGACAGACAGAGAGACAGAGATAAGGATGGCAGGCCTGCCTGGTCTTTCTTTATTTCTTATATTTTTTAAAAAATGTTTATTTATTTATTTATTTATTTATTTATTTATTTATGTATTTATTAGATATAAGTACACTGTAGCCGTCTTCAGACACTCCAGAAGATGGTGACAGATTCTAGAGGATCTAAAACACTCTTATGGTCTGAATATGATGTACATAAACACAGCATCACATATACTTCTAAAAATTAAAAATGGGTGGGCCACTGAAAGGGCTCAACTATTAACAGCATTGTCTCCTCTTCCAGAGAACCTGGGATCAACTACCAGCAACTATATGGTGGCCCATCTCCAGTTCCAGGGGATCAGACAGACAGACAGACAGACAGAAATAAGGATGGCAAGCCTGCCTGGTCTTACTTTCTTTCTTATCCTTTTTAAAAAATGTTTATTTATTTATTTATTTATTTATTTATTTATTTATTTATTTATTAGATATAAGTACATTGTAGCTGTCTTCAGACACTCCAGAAGAGGGTGTCAGATTCTGGAGAATATAAATCCCTCTTATGGTCTGCATATGATGTACATAAACACAGCCTCACATATACTTCTAAATATTTAAAGATGGGTAGGGCCACTGATAGGGCTCAACAATTAACAGCATTGTCTCCTCTTCCAGAGAACCTGGGATCAACTACTAGCAACTTTATTGTAGCCCATCTCCAGTTCCAGGGGATCAGACAGACAGAGAGACAGACAGAGATAAGGATGGCAGGCCTGCCTGGTCTTACTTTCTTTCTTATCCTTTTTAAAAAATGTTTATTTATTTATTTATTTGCTTATGTATTTATTATATATAAGTACACTGTAGCTGTCTTCAGTCACTCCAGTAGAGGGTGTCAGATTCTGGAGAATCTAAATCCTCTTATAATCTGAATATGATGTACATAAACACAGCCTCACATATACTTCTAAATATTTAAAGAAGTGTGGGGCCATTGAAAGGGCTCAACAATTAACAGCATTGTCTCCTCTTCCAGAGAACATTGGATCAACTACCAGCAACTATATGGTGGTCCATCTCCAGTTCCCGGGGATCAGATAGACAGACAGACAGACAGACAGAGATATGGATGGCAGGCCTGCCTGGTCTTTCTTTCTTACTTATCCTTTTTAAAAAATGTTTATTTATTTATTTATTTTTTTATCTATTTATTTATTAGATATAAGTACACTGTAGCTGTCTTCAGACACTCCAGAAGAGGGTGTCAGATTCTGGAGATTCTAAATACCTCTTATGGTCTGCATATGATGTACATAAACACAGCCTCACATATACTTCTAAATATTTAAAGATGGGTGGCTCCACTGAAAGGTGCTCAACAATTAACAGCATTGTCTCCTCTTCCGGAGAACCTGGGATCAACTACCAACAACTATTCGTGGCCCATCTCCAGTTCCCAGGGATCAGATATACAGACAGAGAGACAGACAGAGATATGGATGGCAGGCCTGCCTGGTCTTTCTTTATTTGATATACTTTTTAAAAAATGTTTATTTATTTATTAATTTATTTATTTATGTATTTATTAGATATAAGTACACTGTAGCCGTCTTCAGACACACCAGAAGAGGGTGTCAGAGTCTAGAGAATCTAAATCCCTCTTATGGTCTGCATATGATGTACATAAACACAGCCTCACATATACTTCTAAAAATTAAAAATGGGTGGGACCAATGAAAGGACACAACAATTAACAGCATTGTATCCTCTTCCAGAGAACCTGGGATCAACCTCCAGCACCTACAATGTGGCCCATCTCCAGTTCCAGGGGATCAGACAGACAGACAGACAGACAGAGATAAGGATGGCAGGCCTGCCTGGTCTTTCTTTCTTTCTTATCCTTTTAAAAAATTATTTATTTATTTATTTATTTATTTATTTATTTATTTATTTATTTATTAGATATAAGTACACTGTAGCTGTTCAGACACTCCAGAAGAGGGTGTCAGATTCTGGAGAATCTAAATCCCTCTTATGGTCTTCATATGATGTACATAAACACAGCCTAACATATACTTCTAAAAATTAAAAGATGTGTGGGGCCACTGAGAGGGCTCAACAATTAACAGCATTGTCTCCTCTTATAGAGAACCTGGGATCAACTACCAGCAACTATATGGTGGTCCATCTCCAGTTCCAGGGGATCAGACAGACAGACATACAGACAGTGATAAGGATGGCAGGCCTGCCTGGTCTTTCTTTCTTACTTATCCTTTTTAAAAAAATGTTTATTTATATATTTATGTATTTATTAGATATAAGTACACTGTAGCTGTCTTCAGACACTCCAGAAGAGGGTGTCAGATTCTGGAGAAACTAAATCCCTCTTATGGTCTGCATATGATGTACATAAACACAGCCTCACATATACTTCTAAAAATTTGAAGATGTGTGGGGCCACTGAGAGGGCTCAACAATTAACAGTATTGTCTCCTCTTTCAGAGAACCTGGGATAAACTACCAGCACCTTATGGTGGCCCATCTCCAGTTCCAGTGGATCAGACAGACAGACAGACAGAGAGACAGAGATAAGGTTGGCAAGACTGCCTGGTCTTTCTTTATTTCTTATTCTTTTTAATAAAGTTTATTTATTTATTTATTTATTTATTTATTTATTTATTTATTTATTTATTAGATATAAGTACACTGTAGCTGTTCAGACACTCCAAAAGAGGGTGTCAGATTCTGGAGAATCTAAATCCTTCTTATGGTCTGCATATGATGTACATAAACACAGCCTCACATATACTTCTAAAAATTTAAAGAAGGGTGGGGCCACTGAAAGGGCTCAACAATTAACAGCATTGTCTCCTCTTCCAGAGAACCTGGGATCAACTAACAGCAACTATATGGTGGCCCATCTCCAGTTCCAAGGGATCAGACAGACTGACAGACAGACAGACTGACAGAGATAAGGATGGCAGGTTTGCCTGGTCTTTCTTTCTTTCTTATCCTTTTTAAAAAATGTTTATTTATTTATTTATATGTTTATTAGATATAAGTACAATGTAGCCGTCTTCAGACACTCCAGAAGAAGGTGTCAGATTCTGGAGAATCTAAATCCCTCTTATGGTCTTCATATGATGTACATAAACACAGCCTAACATATACTTCTAAAAATTAAAAGATGTGTGGGGCCACTGAGAGGGCTCAACAATTAACAGCATTGTCTCCTCTTATAGAGAACCTGGGATCAACTACCAGCAACTATATGGTGGTCCATCTCCAGTTCCAGGGGATCAGACAGACAGACAGACAGACAGACAGTGAAAAGGATGGCAGGCCTGCCTGGTCTTTCTTTCTTTCTTATCCTTTTTTTTTAAAAAAATGTTTGTTTATTTATTTATTTATTTATTTATTTATTTATTTATTTATTAGATATAAGTACACTGTAGCTGTTCAGACACTCCAGAAGAAGGTGTCAGATTCTGGAGAATCTAAATCCCTCTTATGGTCTGCATAAGATGTACATAAACACAGCCTCACATATACTGAGCTGAGTTGTCACAGGCCAACTGCTGGAATTTCTGAGTACCACCTAGAGAGAGAAAAGCTATGCTGTGGTTGCTTAATTTATGTATTTTATTATTTCTATTTGTTGTTTTGTTTTGTTTTATTTGTTTTTAGAGAAGTCCTCAGTCTGTAGCTCTGGCTGACCCAGGACTGCCTACTTGTGTTAATTAGGGTTTCACAGCTGAGAACAGACACCAAGAGCAAGGTAAGGCTTAGAAAACCCTACATTCAGTGGTGGCTCAAGCTCTTAATGAGAGCATTTTGTAGGCAGAGGCAGTCAGTTTCTGAGTTCGAGGCCACCCTGGTGAAAGACAGGGCTAGGGTAGGGGCTAGGGTGAGGAAAGAAAGGAAGGAAAGAAAGAAAAAGTTTTTATAAAAGTTTTATAAAAAGTGTTAAAGTTTTTAAAAATTAAAAAAAAAATACCAGATCACCATCACACAGCATTGGCTGTCTTCAGGTGTATCCTTTCAGCCTCCAAAACAAAAAACAATGGCTGGCTGTCTTCAGGTGTATCCTATTCTCGAGTCTTATTTCCAACCTTAGAGCTGGGCTGAGCTGCCTCATTATGTAATTGCAAACCTTCCTTGGTTTGTCTTTTCCATTTCTAAGACTAACAGGCCTTTTTCTATTTATTGAATATGCTCATGACTGTCCTTTAGATATAGTAAATATAACTGTTGCTTATAAAACTTGATTTCTAGGAATTTTTAAAGGGCAATGGCAGAGTTTATTTATAAAAAAATATTTTGCATTTATTTATTTGTGTGAGTGATGAAGCTCAGGTCTTCAAACTCGTCAGGAGGTATGATTACCTCCCCTCTCTCTCAACCCCTCTCTCTCCTCTCTCAATGATTGTGTAAGAATGTTTTGCATGTGTATGCTGTGCCCACAGACTCCAGAACAGAGTATTAGATCCCCTGGAACTGGAGATGGGCCACCATATATAATACTGGTAATTGAGCCCAGGTTCTCTGGAAGAGGAGACAATGCTCTTAATTGTTGAGCCCTCTCTGTAGCCACATCTTTCTTTCTTTTTTTTTTTTTGAGTTTATGTGAGGCTGTGTTTATATACATCATATGCAGACAATAAGAATGATTTAGATTCTTCAGAATCTGACACCCTCTTCTGGACTGTCTGAAGATAGCTACAGCATACTTAAATATAATAAATAAATAAATCTTTAAAAAGAAAAGGAAAAGTAAAAAAGAAAGATCAGGCCTGCCATATGCATGTTCATAGAGGAAAATGGAAGAGACCCCAATCTAACCTCAGCAGGGTGCTTCCTTCTGGATGGTAGCTCACAGTTTCATCCCAGCAAGACAGGCAAATCACTGACTTCAAGGACAGTAAGGTTCAGGACAGCCAAGGTTAGGAAGGAAAAGGGTCTATGTTGAGAATACAAACCGACAAAACAACAACTAGGAAAAAGAAGTGACAGTGTAACTTGGGGTAGGGTACCAACAAGAGAAAGCTTTCTGTTACCACTTACAAACACCAGTAGCCTTGCACCCTTCTGCCCAGGTCCCTGCCTTCCTTTCTAGGCATTCTAAGGATGCCAGGGTGTGGGGGAATCCAGATTAACTTTATAAAAACAAAGACTTGGTCTTTGATGTCTATAGGAAGCCCTTCTCAGTGCCTTTAACTACCACTGAACTTTCAGGGCTGTGACTCAACTGTAACAAGGAACAGGGCTAAGAACCTGCAGCCTTTGAAAACAACTATTTTTTTAAAGTGGGGGACCCAAATCAGCAGTAGAACCCCTCAGGTTCAGCCATAATACTTGTTAGGGAAAGAGCCTCAATGTCCGGAGCTGAGGTCTCATGGGTGAACTGCTTCAAGCTCTGAGTATCATTGAAAGAAAGAAAAGATATCATGTGGTTGCTTAATTTATTTATTTTATTATTTCTATTTTTTGTTTTCTTTTGTTTTGTTTTAGAAAAGGCCTCAGTCTGTAGCTATGGCTGACCTAGGACAGACTACATGTGTTAATTAGGGTTTCACAGCTGAGAAACAGACCATACCTATGTAAGACTTAGAAAACCCAACAGTCAGTGGTGGCTCGAGCTCTTAATGAGAGCACTCTGGAGGCAGAGGCAGTCAGTTTCTGAGATCGAGGCTAGCCTGGTTAAAGACAGGGATAGGCAGGGCTAGGCAAGGCAGGGCTGGGCTAGGCTAGGCTAGGCAAGGGGCTGGGCTAGTCAAGGCAAGGGACTAGGCTAGGCTACTCAAGGGGCTAGGCAAGACAGACAGACAGAGAGAAAGACTGACAAGGATGGCAGGCCTGCCTGGTTTTTCTTTCTTTCTTATCCCTTTTAAAAAATGTTTATTTATTTATTTATTTATTTATTTATTTATGTATTTATTAGATATAAGTACACTATAGCTGTCTTCAGACACTCCAGAAGAGGGTGTCAGATTCTGGAGAATCTATATCCCTCTTATTGTCTGCATATGATGTACATAAACACAGCCTCACATTTACTTCTAAAAATTTAAAGATGTGTGGGGCCAATGAAAGGGATCAACAATTAACAGCATTGTCTTCTCTTGTAGAGAACCTGGGATCAACTACCAGCAACGATATGGTGGCCCATCTCCAGTTCCAGGGGATCAGACAGACAGACAGACATACAGACAGATAGAGTTAAGAATGGCAGGCCTACCTGGTCTTTCATTCTTTCTTATCCTTTTTAAAAAATGTTTATTAATTTAAGTATGTATTTATTAGATTTAAGTACACTGTAGCTGTCTTCAAACACTCCCGAAGAGGGTGTCAGATTCTGGAGAATCTATATCCCTCTTATGGTCTGCATATGATGTACATGAACACAGCCTCACATATACTTCTAAAAATTTAAAGATGGGTGGGGCCACTGAAAGGGCTCAACAATTAACAGCACTGACTCATCTTCCAGAGAACCTGGGATCAACTACCAGCAATTATATGGTGGCCCATCTCCAGTTCCAGGGGATCAGACAGACAGACAGACAGACAAGGATGTCAGGCCTGCCTGGTCTCTCTTTCTTTATTATCCTTTTTAAAAAATGTTTATTTGTTTATTTATGAATTTATTAGATATAAGTACACTGTAGCTGTCTTCAGACACTCCAGAAGAGGGTGTCAGATTCTGAAGAATCTAAATCCCTCTTATGATCTGCATATTCTGTACATAAACACAGCCTCGCATATACTTCTAAAAATTTAAAGATGTGTGGGGCCACTGAGAGGGCTCAACAATTAACAGCATTGTCTCCTCTTCCAGAGAACCTGGGATCAACTACAAGCAACTCTATGGTGGCCCATCTCCAGTTCCAGAGGATCAGACAGACAGACAGACAGACAGAGATAAGGATGGCAGGCCTGCCTGGTCTTTCTTTCTTTCTTATCGTTTTTAAAAAATGTTTATTTCTTTATTTATGTATTTATTAGATATAAGTACCCTGTATCCGTCATAGACACTCCAAAAGACGGTGTCAGATTCTGGAGAATATAAATCCCTCTTTAAGGGTCTGAATATGATGTACATAAACACAGCATCACATTTACTTCTAGAAATTTAAAGATGGGTGGGGCCACTGAAAGGGCTGAACAATTAACAGCATTGTCTCCTCTTCAGAAGACCTGGGATCAACTACCAGCAACAAAATGGTGGCCCATCTCCAGTTCCAGGAGATCAGACAGACAGACAAACAGAGAGACAGACAGACAGACAAAGATAAGGATGGCAGCCCTGCCTGGTCTTTCTTTCTTTCTTATCCTTTTTAAAAAATGTTTATTTATTTATTTATTTATTTATTTATTTATTTATTTATTAGATATAAGTACACTGTAGCTATCTTCAGATACTCCAAAAGAGGGTGTCAGATTCTGGAGAATCTAAATCCCTCTTATGGTCTGCATATGATGTACATAAACACAGCCTCACATATACTTCTAAAAATTTAAAGATGGGTGGGGCCACAGAAAGGGATCAACAATTAACAGCATTGTCTCCTCTTCCAGAGAACCTTGGATAAACTACCAGCAACTATATGGTGGCCCATCTCCAGTTCCAGGGTATCAGACAGACAGACAGACAGACAGACAGAGATAAGAATAGAGGCCTGCCTGGTCTTTCTTTCTTTCTTATACTTTTAAAAAAATGTTTATTTATTTATTTATTTATTTATTTATTTATTACATATAAGTACACTGTAGCTGTCTTCAGACACTCCAGAAGAGGGTGTCAGATTCTGGAGAATCTAAATCCCTCGTATGGTCTGCATATGATGTACATAAACACAGCCTCACATATACTTCTAAAAATTTAAAGATGTGTGGGGCCACTGAAAGGGCTCAAAAATTAACAGCATTGTCTCCTCTAACAGAGAACCTGGGATCAACTACCAGCAACTATATGGTGGCCCATCTCCAGTTCCAGGGGATCAGGCAGAAAAAGAGACAGACAGACAAGGGTGGCAGTCCTCCCTGGTTTTTCTTTCTTTCTTATCCTTTTTAAAAAATATTTATTTATTTATTTATGTATTTATTAGATATAAGTACACTGTAGCTGTCTTCAGACACTCCAGAAGAGGGTGTCAGATTCTGGAGAATCTAAATCCCTCTTATGGTCTGCATATGATGTACATAAACACAGCCTCACATATACTTCTAAAAATTTAAAGATGTGTGGGGCCACTGAAAGGGCTCAAAAATTAACAGCATTGTCTCCTCTAACAGAGAACCTGGTATCAACTACCAGCAACTATATGGTGGCCCATCTCCAGTTCCAGGGGATCAGGCAGACAAAGAGACAGACAGACAAGGGTGGCAGTCCTCCCTGGTTTTTCTTTCTTTCTTATCCTTTTAAAAAATATTTATTTATTTATTTATGTATTTATTAGATATAAGTACACTGTAGCTGTCTTCAGACACTCCAGAAGAGGGTGTCAGATTCTGGAGAATATAAATCCCTCTTATGGTCTGCATATGATGGACATAAACACAGATTCACATACACTTCTAAAAATTTAAGATGGGTGGGGCCACTGAAAGGGCTCAACAATTAACAGCATTGTCTCTTCTTCCAGAAAACCTGGGATCAACTACCAGCAACTATATGGTGGCCCATCTCCAGTTCCAATGGATCAGACAGACAGACAGACTGACAGAGATAAGGATGGAGGCCTGCCTGGTCTTTCTTTCTTTCTTATACTTTAAAAAAATGTTTATTAATTTAAGTATGTATTTATTAGATATAAGTACACTTTAGCTGTCTTCAGACACTCTAGAAGAGGGTGTCATCTTCTGGGTAATCTAAATCCCTCTTCTGGTCTGCATATGATGTACATAAACACAGCCTCACATATACTTCTAAAAAATTTAAAGAAGGGTGGGCCCACTGAAA
The DNA here is from genome assembly GCF_978045245.1 of Mus caroli. NCBI lineage: Eukaryota > Metazoa > Chordata > Mammalia > Rodentia > Muridae > Mus > Mus caroli. Next base: position 22,927 of record NW_028227695.1, on the reverse strand, counting down.
GGGCTCAACAATTAACAGCATTGTCTCCTCTTCCAGAGATCCTTGGATCAACTACAAGCAACTATATGGTGGCCCATCTCAAGTTCCAGGGGATAAGACAGACAGACAGACAGACAGACAGAGATAAGGATGGCAGTCCTGCCTGATTTTTCTTTCTTTCTTATCCTTTAAAAAAATGTTTATTTATTTATTTATTTATTCATTTATTTATTTATTTATTTATTTATTTATTTATTTATTAGATATAAGTACACTGTAGCTGTCTTCAGACTCTCCAGAAGAGGGTGTCAGATTCTGGAGAATCAATATCCCACTTATGGTCTGCATATGATGTACATGAACACAGCCTCACATATACTTCTAAAAATTTAAAGATGGGTGGGGCCACTGAAAGGGCTCAACAATTAACAGCATTGTCTCCTCTACCAGAGAACCTGGGATCAACTACTAACAACTATATGGTGGCCCATATCCAGTTCCAGGGGATCAGACAGACAGACAGACATACAGACAGATAGAGTTAAGGATGGCAGGCCTACCTGGTCTTTCATTCTTTCTTATCCTTTTTAAAAAATGTTTATTAATTTAAGTATGTATTTATTAGATATAAGTACACTATAGCTGTCTTCAAACACTCCCGAAGAGGGTGTCAGATTCTGGAGAATCTATATCCCTCTTATGGTCTGCATATGATGTACATGAACACAGACTCACATATACTTCTAAAAATTTATAGATGGGTGGGGCCACTGAAAGGGCTCAACAATTAACAGCACTGAGTCCTCTTCCAGAAAACATGAGATCAACTACCAGCAATTATATGGTGGCCCATCTCTAGTTCCAGGGGAACAGACAGACAGGCAGACAGACAAGGATGGGAGGCTTACCTGGTCTCTCTTTCTTTATTATCCTTTTTGAAAAATGTTTATTTGTTTATTTATGAATTTATTAGATATAAGTACACTGTAGCTGTCTTCAGACACTCTAGAAGAGTGTGTCATCTTCTCGAGAATCTAAATCCCTCTTATGGTCTGCATATGATGTACATAAACACAGCCTCACATATACTTCTAAAAATTTAAAGATGGGTGGGCACACTGAAAGGACTCAACAATTAACAGCATTGTCTCTTCTTCCAGAGAACGTGGGATCAACTACCAGCAACAATATGGTGGCCCATCTCAAGTTTCAGGGGATAAGACAGACAGACAGACAGACAGAGATAAGGATGGCAGGCCTGCCTGATTTTTCTTTCTTTCTTATCCTTTTTAAAAAATGTTTATTTAATTATTTATTTATTCATTCATTTATTTATTTATTTATTTATTTATTTATTTATTTATTATAAGTACACTGTAGCTGTCTTCAGACACTCCAGAAGAGGGTGTCAGATTCTGGAGAATCTAAATACCTCTTATGGTCTGCATATGATGTACATAAACACAGCCTCACATATACTTCTAAATATTTAAAGATGGGTAGGGCCACTGATAGGGCTCAACAATTAACAGCATTGTCTCCTCTTCCAGAGAACCTGGGATCAACTACCAGCAACTTTATCGTAGCCCATCTCCAGTTCCAGGGGATCAGACAGACAACAGACAGACAGACAGAGATAAGGATGGCAGGCCTGCCTGGTCTTACTTTCTTTCTTATACTTTTTAAAAAATGTTTATTTATTTATTTATTTATTTACTTATGTATTTATTATATATAAGTACACTGTAGCTGTCTACAGTCACTCCAGTAGAGGGTGTCAGATTCTGGAGAATCTAAATCCTCTTATAATCTGAATATGATATACATAAACACAGCCTCACATATACTTCTAAATATTTAAAGAAGTGTGGGGCCACTGAAAGGGCTCAACAATTAACGGCATTTTCTCCTCTTCCAGAGAACCTTGGATCAACTACCAGCAACTATATGTTGGCCCATCTCCAGTTCCAGGGGATCAGACAGACAGACAGACAGACAGAGATAAGGATGGCAGGCCTGCCTGGTCTTACATTCTTTCTTATCCTTTTTCAAAAATGTTTATTTATTTATTTATTTATTTATTTATTTATTTATTTATTTATTTATTATAAGTATACAGTAGCTGTCTTCAGACACTCCAGTATAGGGTGTCAGATTCTGGAGAATCTAAATCCTCTTATAATCTGAATATGATGTACATAAACACAGCCTCACATATACTTCTAAATATTTAAAGAAGTGTGGGGCCACTGAAAGGGCTCAACAATTAACAGCATTGTCTCCTCTTCCAGAGAACCTTGGATCAACTACCAGCAACTATATGGTGGCCCATCTCCAGTTCCCGGGGATCAGATAGACAGACAGACAGACAGACAGATATATGGATGGCAGGCCTGCCTGGTCTTTCTTTCTTTCTTATCCTTTTGAAAAAATGTTTATTTATATATTTATTTATGTATTTATTAGATATAAGTACACTGTAGCTGTCTTCAGACACTCCAGAAGAGGGTGTCAGATTCTGGAGAATCTAAATCCCTCTTATGGTCTGCATATGATGTACATAAACACAGCCTAACATATACTTCTAAAAATTAAAAGATGTGTGGGGCCACTGAAAGGGCTCAAAAATTAACAGCATTGTCTCCTCTTATAGAGAACCTGGGATCAACTACCAGCAACTATATGGTGGTCCATCTCCAGTTCCAGGGGATCAGACAGACAGACACACAGACAGTGATAAGGATGGCAGGTCTGCCTGGTCTTTCTTTCTTTCTTATCCTTTTTTAAAAAAAAATGTTTGTTTATTTATTTATTTATTTATTTATTTATTTATTTATTTATTTATTAGATATAAGTACACTGTAGCTGTTCACACACTGCAGAAGAGGGTGTCAGATTCTGGAGAATCTAAATCCCTCTTATGGTCTGCATATGATGTACATAAACACAGCCTCACATATACTTCTAAAAATTTAAAGAAGGGTGGGGCCACTCTAAAAGCTCAACAATTAACAGCATTGTCTCCTCTTCCAGAGTACCTGGGATCAACTACCAGCAACTATATGGTGGCCCATCTCCAGTTCCAGGGGAACAGACAGACAGACATACAGACAGTGATAAGGATGGCAGGCCTGCCTGGTCTTTCTTTCTTTCTTATCCTTTTTTAAAAAATGTTTATTTATATATTTATTTATGTATTTATTAGATATAAGTACACTGTAGCTGTCTTCAGACACTCCAGAAGAGGGTGTCAGATTCTGGAGAATCTAAATCCATCTTATGGTCTGCATATGATGTACATAAACACAGCCTCACATATACTTCTAAAAATTTAAAGATGTGTGGGGCCACTGGGAGGGCTCAACAATTAACAGCATTGTCTCCTCTTTCAGAGAACCTGGGATAAACTACCAGCACATTATGGTGGCCCATCTCCAGTTCCAGTGGATCAGACAGACAGACAGACAGAGAGACAGAGATAAGGTTGGCAAGACTGCCTGGTCTTTCTTTATTTCTTATTCTTTTTAATAAAGTTTATTTATTTATTTATTTATTTATTTATTTATTTATTTATTTATTAGATATAAGTACACTGTAGCTGTTCAGACACTCCAAAAGAGGGTGTCAGATTCTGGAGAATCTAAATCCTTCTTATGGTCTGCATATGATGTACATAAACACAGCCTCACATATACTTCTAAAAATTTAAAGAAGGGTGGGGCCACTGAAAGGGCTCAACAATTAACAGCATTGTCTCCTCTTCCAGAGAACCTGGGATCAACTAACAGCAACTATATGGTGGCCCATCTCCAGTTCCAAGGGATCAGACAGACTGACAGACAGACAGACTGACAGAGATAAGGATGGCAGGTTTGCCTGGTCTTTCTTTCTTTCTTATCCTTTTTAAAAAATGTTTATTTATTTATTTATATGTTTATTAGATATAAGTACAATGTAGCCGTCTTCAGACACTCCAGAAGAAGGTGTCAGATTCTGGAGAATCTAAATCCCTCTTATGGTCTTCATATGATGTACATAAACACAGCCTAACATATACTTCTAAAAATTAAAAGATGTGTGGGGCCACTGAGAGGGCTCAACAATTAACAGCATTATCTCCTCTTATAGAGAACCTGGGATCAACTACCAGCAACTATATGGTGGTCCATCTCCAGTTCCAGGGGATCAGACAGACAGACAGACAGACAGACAGTGAAAAGGATGGCAGGCCTGCCTGGTCTTTCTTTCTTTCTTATCCTTTTTTTTAAAAAAATGTTTGTTTATTTATTTATTTATTTATTTATTTATTTATTTATTTATTTATTTATTAGATATAAGTACACTGTAGCTGTTCAGACACTCCAGAAGAAGGTGTCAGATTCTGGAGAATCTAAATCCCTCTTATGGTCTGCATAAGATGTACATAAACACAGCCTCACATATACTGAGCTGAGTTGTCACAGGCCAACTGCTGGAATTTCTGAGTACCACCTAGAGAGAGAAAAGCTATGCTGTGGTTGCTTAATTTATGTATTTTATTATTTCTATTTGTTGTTTTGTTTTGTTTTATTTGTTTTTAGAGAAGTCCTCAGTCTGTAGCTCTGGCTGACCCAGGACTGCCTACTTGTGTTAATTAGGGTTTCACAGCTGAGAACAGACACCAAGAGCAAGGTAAGGCTTAGAAAACCCTACATTCAGTGGTGGCTCAAGCTCTTAATGAGAGCATTTTGTAGGCAGAGGCAGTCAGTTTCTGAGTTCGAGGCCACCCTGGTGAAAGACAGGGCTAGGGTAGGGGCTAGGGTGAGGAAAGAAAGGAAGGAAAGAAAGAAAAAGTTTTTATAAAAGTTTTATAAAAAGTGTTAAAGTTTTTAAAAATTAAAAAAAAAATACCAGATCACCATCACACAGCATTGGCTGTCTTCAGGTGTATCCTTTCAGCCTCCAAAACAAAAAACAATGGCTGGCTGTCTTCAGGTGTATCCTATTCTCGAGTCTTATTTCCAACCTTAGAGCTGGGCTGAGCTGCCTCATTATGTAATTGCAAACCTTCCTTGGTTTGTCTTTTCCATTTCTAAGACTAACAGGCCTTTTTCTATTTATTGAATATGCTCATGACTGTCCTTTAGATATAGTAAATATAACTGTTGCTTATAAAACTTGATTTCTAGGAATTTTTAAAGGGCAATGGCAGAGTTTATTTATAAAAAAATATTTTGCATTTATTTATTTGTGTGAGTGATGAAGCTCAGGTCTTCAAACTCGTCAGGAGGTATGATTACCTCCCCTCTCTCTCAACCCCTCTCTCTCCTCTCTCAATGATTGTGTAAGAATGTTTTGCATGTGTATGCTGTGCCCACAGACTCCAGAACAGAGTATTAGATCCCCTGGAACTGGAGATGGGCCACCATATATAATACTGGTAATTGAGCCCAGGTTCTCTGGAAGAGGAGACAATGCTCTTAATTGTTGAGCCCTCTCTGTAGCCACATCTTTCTTTCTTTTTTTTTTTTTTTGAGTTTATGTGAGGCTGTGTTTATATACATCATATGCAGACAATAAGAATGATTTAGATTCTTCAGAATCTGACACCCTCTTCTGGACTGTCTGAAGATAGCTACAGCATACTTAAATATAATAAATAAATAAATCTTTAAAAAGAAAAGGAAAAGTAAAAAAGAAAGATCAGGCCTGCCATATGCATGTTCATAGAGGAAAATGGAAGAGACCCCAATCTAACCTCAGCAGGGTGCTTCCTTCTGGATGGTAGCTCACAGTTTCATCCCAGCAAGACAGGCAAATCACTGACTTCAAGGACAGTAAGGTTCAGGACAGCCAAGGTTAGGAAGGAAAAGGGTCTATGTTGAGAATACAAACCGACAAAACAACAACTAGGAAAAAGAAGTGACAGTGTAACTTGGGGTAGGGTACCAACAAGAGAAAGCTTTCTGTTACCACTTACAAACACCAGTAGCCTTGCACCCTTCTGCCCAGGTCCCTGCCTTCCTTTCTAGGCATTCTAAGGATGCCAGGGTGTGGGGGAATCCAGATTAACTTTATAAAAACAAAGACTTGGTCTTTGATGTCTATAGGAAGCCCTTCTCAGTGCCTTTAACTACCACTGAACTTTCAGGGCTGTGACTCAACTGTAACAAGGAACAGGGCTAAGAACCTGCAGCCTTTGAAAACAACTATTTTTTTAAAGTGGGGGACCCAAATCAGCAGTAGAACCCCTCAGGTTCAGCCATAATACTTGTTAGGGAAAGAGCCTCAATGTCCGGAGCTGAGGTCTCATGGGTGAACTGCTTCAAGCTCTGAGTATCATTGAAAGAAAGAAAAGATATCATGTGGTTGCTTAATTTATTTATTTTATTATTTCTATTTTTTGTTTTCTTTTGTTTTGTTTTAGAAAAGGCCTCAGTCTGTAGCTATGGCTGACCTAGGACAGACTACATGTGTTAATTAGGGTTTCACAGCTGAGAAACAGACCATACCTATGTAAGACTTAGAAAACCCAACAGTCAGTGGTGGCTCGAGCTCTTAATGAGAGCACTCTGGAGGCAGAGGCAGTCAGTTTCTGAGATCGAGGCTAGCCTGGTTAAAGACAGGGATAGGCAGGGCTAGGCAAGGCAGGGCTGGGCTAGGCTAGGCTAGGCAAGGGGCTGGGCTAGTCAAGGCAAGGGACTAGGCTAGGCTACTCAAGGGGCTAGGCAAGACAGACAGACAGAGAGAAAGACAGACAAGGATGGCAGGCCTGCCTGGTTTTTCTTTCTTTCTTATCCCTTTTAAAAAATGTTTATTTATTTATTTATTTATTTATTTATTTATTTATGTATTTATTAGATATAAGTACACTATAGCTGTCTTCAGACACTCCAGAAGAGGGTGTCAGATTCTGGAGAATCTATATCCCTCTTATTGTCTGCATATGATGTACATAAACACAGCCTCACATTTACTTCTAAAAATTTAAAGATGTGTGGGGCCAATGAAAGGGATCAACAATTAACAGCATTGTCTTCTCTTGTAGAGAACCTGGGATCAACTACCAGCAACGATATGGTGGCCCATCTCCAGTTCCAGGGGATCAGACAGACAGACAGACATACAGACAGATAGAGTTAAGAATGGCAGGCCTACCTGGTCTTTCATTCTTTCTTATCCTTTTTAAAAAATGTTTATTAATTTAAGTATGTATTTATTAGATTTAAGTACACTGTAGCTGTCTTCAAACACTCCCGAAGAGGGTGTCAGATTCTGGAGAATCTATATCCCTCTTATGGTCTGCATATGATGTACATGAACACAGCCTCACATATACTTCTAAAAATTTAAAGATGGGTGGGGCCACTGAAAGGGCTCAACAATTAACAGCACTGACTCATCTTCCAGAGAACCTGGGATCAACTACCAGCAATTATATGGTGGCCCATCTCCAGTTCCAGGGGATCAGACAGACAGACAGACAGACAAGGATGTCAGGCCTGCCTGGTCTCTCTTTCTTTATTATCCTTTTTAAAAAATGTTTATTTGTTTATTTATGAATTTATTAGATATAAGTACACTGTAGCTGTCTTCAGACACTCCAGAAGAGGGTGTCAGATTCTGAAGAATCTAAATCCCTCTTATGATCTGCATATTCTGTACATAAACACAGCCTCGCATATACTTCTAAAAATTTAAAGATGTGTGGGGCCACTGAGAGGGCTCAACAATTAACAGCATTGTCTCCTCTTCCAGAGAACCTGGGATCAACTACAAGCAACTCTATGGTGGCCCATCTCCAGTTCCAGAGGATCAGACAGACAGACAGACAGACAGAGATAAGGATGGCAGGCCTGCCTGGTCTTTCTTTCTTTCTTATCGTTTTTAAAAAATGTTTATTTCTTTATTTATGTATTTATTAGATATAAGTACCCTGTATCCGTCATAGACACTCCAAAAGACGGTGTCAGATTCTGGAGAATATAAATCCCTCTTTAAGGGTCTGAATATGATGTACATAAACACAGCATCACATTTACTTCTAGAAATTTAAAGATGGGTGGGGCCACTGAAAGGGCTGAACAATTAACAGCATTGTCTCCTCTTCAGAAGACCTGGGATCAACTACCAGCAACAAAATGGTGGCCCATCTCCAGTTCCAGGAGATCAGACAGACAGACAAACAGAGAGACAGACAGACAGACAAAGATAAGGATGGCAGCCCTGCCTGGTCTTTCTTTCTTTCTTATCCTTTTTAAAAAATGTTTATTTATTTATTTATTTATTTATTTATTTATTTATTTATTTATTTATTTATTTATTTATTTATTAGATATAAGTACACTGTAGCTATCTTCAGATACTCCAAAAGAGGGTGTCAGATTCTGGAGAATCTAAATCCCTCTTATGGTCTGCATATGATGTACATAAACACAGCCTCACATATACTTCTAAAAATTTAAAGATGGGTGGGGCCACAGAAAGGGATCAACAATTAACAGCATTGTCTCCTCTTCCAGAGAACCTTGGATAAACTACCAGCAACTATATGGTGGCCCATCTCCAGTTCCAGGGTATCAGACAGACAGACAGACAGACAGACAGACAGAGATAAGAATAGAGGCCTGCCTGGTCTTTCTTTCTTTCTTATACTTTTAAAAAAATGTTTATTTATTTATTTATTTATTTATTTATTTATTTATTACATATAAGTACACTGTAGCTGTCTTCAGACACTCCAGAAGAGGGTGTCAGATTCTGGAGAATCTAAATCCCTCGTATGGTCTGCATATGATGTACATAAACACAGCCTCACATATACTTCTAAAAATTTAAAGATGTGTGGGGCCACTGAAAGGGCTCAAAAATTAACAGCATTGTCTCCTCTAACAGAGAACCTGGGATCAACTACCAGCAACTATATGGTGGCCCATCTCCAGTTCCAGGGGATCAGGCAGAAAAAGAGACAGACAGACAAGGGTGGCAGTCCTCCCTGGTTTTTCTTTCTTTCTTATCCTTTTTAAAAAATATTTATTTATTTATTTATGTATTTATTAGATATAAGTACACTGTAGCTGTCTTCAGACACTCCAGAAGAGGGTGTCAGATTCTGGAGAATCTAAATCCCTCTTATGGTCTGCATATGATGTACATAAACACAGCCTCACATATACTTCTAAAAATTTAAAGATGTGTGGGGCCACTGAAAGGGCTCAAAAATTAACAGCATTGTCTCCTCTAACAGAGAACCTGGTATCAACTACCAGCAACTATATGGTGGCCCATCTCCAGTTCCAGGGGATCAGGCAGACAAAGAGACAGACAGACAAGGGTGGCAGTCCTCCCTGGTTTTTCTTTCTTTCTTATCCTTTTAAAAAAATATTTATTTATTTATTTATGTATTTATTAGATATAAGTACACTGTAGCTGTCTTCAGACACTCCAGAAGAGGGTGTCAGATTCTGGAGAATATAAATCCCTCTTATGGTCTGCATATGATGGACATAAACACAGATTCACATACACTTCTAAAAATTTAAGATGGGTGGGGCCACTGAAAGGGCTCAACAATTAACAGCATTGTCTCTTCTTCCAGAGAACGTGGGATCAACTACCAGCAACAATATGGTGGCCCATCTCAAGTTTCAGGGGATAAGACAGACAGACAGACAGACAGAGATAAGGATGGCAGGCCTGCCTGATTTTTCTTTCTTTCTTATCCTTTTTAAAAAATGTTTATTTAATTATTTATTTATTCATTCATTTATTTATTTATTTATTTATTTATTTATTTATTTATTATAAGTACACTGTAGCTGTCTTCAGACACTCCAGAAGAGGGTGTCAGATTCTGGAGAATCTAAATACCTCTTATGGTCTGCATATGATGTACATAAACACAGCCTCACATATACTTCTAAATATTTAAAGATGGGTAGGGCCACTGATAGGGCTCAACAATTAACAGCATTGTCTCCTCTTCCAGAGAACCTGGGATCAACTACCAGCAACTTTATCGTAGCCCATCTCCAGTTCCAGGGGATCAGACAGACAACAGACAGACAGACAGAGATAAGGATGGCAGGCCTGCCTGGTCTTACTTTCTTTCTTATACTTTTTAAAAAATGTTTATTTATTTATTTATTTATTTACTTATGTATTTATTATATATAAGTACACTGTAGCTGTCTATAGTCACTCCAGTAGAGGGTGTCAGATTCTGGAGAATCTAAATCCTCTTATAATCTGAATATGATATACATAAACACAGCCTCACATATACTTCTAAATATTTAAAGAAGTGTGGGGCCACTGAAAGGGCTCAACAATTAACGGCATTTTCTCCTCTTCCAGAGAACCTTGGATCAACTACCAGCAACTATATGTTGGCCCATCTCCAGTTCCAGGGGATCAGACAGACAGACAGACAGACAGAGATAAGGATGGCAGGCCTGCCTGGTCTTACATTCTTTCTTATCCTTTTTCAAAAATGTTTATTTATTTATTTATTTATTTATTTATTTATTTATTTATTTATTATAAGTATACAGTAGCTGTCTTCAGACACTCCAGTATAGGGTGTCAGATTCTGGAGAATCTAAATCCTCTTATAATCTGAATATGATGTACATAAACACAGCCTCACATATACTTCTAAATATTTAAAGAAGTGTGGGGCCACTGAAAGGGCTCAACAATTAACAGCATTGTCTCCTCTTCCAGAGAACCTTGGATCAACTACCAGCAACTATATGGTGGCCCATCTCCAGTTCCCGGGGATCAGATAGACAGACAGACAGACAGACAGATATATGGATGGCAGGCCTGCCTGGTCTTTCTTTCTTTCTTATCCTTTTGAAAAAATGTTTATTTATATATTTATTTATGTATTTATTAGATATAAGTACACTGTAGCTGTCTTCAGACACTCCAGAAGAGGGTGTCAGATTCTGGAGAATCTAAATCCCTCTTATGGTCTGCATATGATGTACATAAACACAGCCTAACATATACTTCTAAAAATTAAAAGATGTGTGGGGCCACTGAAAGGGCTCAAAAATTAACAGCATTGTCTCCTCTTATAGAGAACCTGGGATCAACTACCAGCAACTATATGGTGGTCCATCTCCAGTTCCAGGGGATCAGACAGACAGACACACAGACAGTGATAAGGATGGCAGGTCTGCCTGGTCTTTCTTTCTTTCTTATCCTTTTTTAAAAAAAAATGTTTGTTTATTTATTTATTTATTTATTTATTTATTTATTTATTTATTTATTTATTAGATATAAGTACACTGTAGCTGTTCACACACTGCAGAAGAGGGTGTCAGATTCTGGAGAATCTAAATCCCTCTTATGGTCTGCATATGATGTACATAAACACAGCCTCACATATACTTCTAAAAATTTAAAGAAGGGTGGGGCCACTCTAAAAGCTCAACAATTAACAGCATTGTCTCCTCTTCCAGAGTACCTGGGATCAACTACCAGCAACTATATGGTGGCCCATCTCCAGTTCCAGGGGAACAGACAGACAGACATACAGACAGTGATAAGGATGGCAGGCCTGCCTGGTCTTTCTTTCTTTCTTATCCTTTTTTAAAAAATGTTTATTTATATATTTATTTATGTATTTATTAGATATAAGTACACTGTAGCTGTCTTCAGACACTCCAGAAGAGGGTGTCAGATTCTGGAGAATCTAAATCCATCTTATGGTCTGCATATGATGTACATAAACACAGCCTCACATATACTTCTAAAAATTTAAAGATGTGTGGGGCCACTGGGAGGGCTCAACAATTAACAGCATTGTCTCCTCTTTCAGAGAACCTGGGATAAACTACCAGCACATTATGGTGGCCCAACTCCAGTTCCAGTGGATCAGACCGACAGACAGACAGAGAGAGAGAGATAAGGATGGCAGGTCTGCCTGGTCTTTCTTTATTTCTTATTCGTTTTAAAAAATGTTTATTTATTTATTTATTCATTTATTTATGTATTTATTAGATATAAGTACACTGTAGCCGTCTTCAGACACTCCAGAAGAGGGTGACAGATTATAGAGAATGTAAATCCCTCTTATGGTCTGAATATGATGTACATAAACACAGCATCACATATACTTCTAAAAATTAAAAGATGTGTGGGGCCACTGAAAGGGCTCAAAAATTAACAGCATTGTCTCCTCTTATAGAGAACCTGGGATCAACTACCAGTAACTATATGGTGGCCCATCTCCAGTTCCTGGGGATCAGGCAGACAGACAGACAGACAGACAAAGATAAGGATGGCAGGCCTGCCTGGTCTTATTTTCTTTCTTATACTTTTTAAAAAATGTTTATTTATTTATTTATTTATTTATTTATTTATTAGATATAAGTACACTGTAGCTGTCTTCAGACACTCCAGAAGAGGGTGTCAGATTCTGGAGAATCTAAATCCCTCTTATGGTCTGCATATGATGTACATAAACACAGCCTCACATATACTTCTAAATATTTAAAGATGGGCAGGGCCACTGATAGGGCTCAACAATTAACAGCATTGTCTCCTCTTCCAGAACCCTGGGATCAACTACCAGCAACTTTATGGTAGCCCATCTCCAGTTCCAGGGGATCAGACAGACAGACAGACAGACAGAGATAAGGATGGCAGGCCTGCCTGGTCTTACTTTCTTTCTTATCCTTTTTAAAAAATGTTTATTTATTTATTTATTTATTTATTTATGTATTTATGTATTTATGAGATATAAGTACACTGTAGCTGTCTTCAGACACTCCAGAAGAGGGTGTCAGATTCTGGAGAATCTAAATCCCTCTTATGGTCTGCATATGATGTACATAAACACAGCCTCACATATACTTCTAAATATTTAAAGATGGGTAGGGCCACTGATAAGGCTCAACAATTAACAGCTTTGTCTCCTCTTCCAGAGAACCTGGGATCAACTAACAGCAACTATATGGTGGCCCATCTCCAGTTCCAAGGGATCAGACAGACTGACAGACAGACAGACTGACAGAGATAAGGATGGCAGGTTTGCCTGGTCTTTCTTTCTCTCTTACCATTTTTAAAAAATGTTTATTTATTTATTTATGTATTTATTATATATAAGTTCACTGTAGCTGTCTTCAGACACTCCAATATAGGGTGTCAGATTCTGGAGAATCTAAATCCTCTTATAATCTGAATATGATATACATAAACACAGCCTCACATATACTTCTAAATATTTAAAGAAGGATGGGGCCACTGAAAGGGCTCAACAATTAACAGCATTGTCTCCTCTTTCAGAGAACCTTTGATCAACTACCAGCAACTATATGGTGGCACATCTCCAGGTCCAGGGGATCAGACAGACAGACAGACAGACAGACAGAAATAAGGATGGCAGGCCTGCCTGGTCTTACTTTCTTTCTTATCCTTTTTAAAAATGTTTGTTTATTTATTTATTTATTTATTTATGTATTTATTATATATAAGTTCACTGTAGCTGTCTTCAGACACTCCTATATAGGGTGTCAGATTCTGGAGAATCTAAATCCTCTTATAATCTGAATATGATATACATAAACACAGCCTCACATATACTTCTAAATATTTAAAGAAGTATGGGGCCACTGAAAGGGCTCAACAATTAACAGCATTGTCTCCTCTTCCAGAGAACCTTGGATCAACTACCAGCAACTATATGGTGTCCCATCTCCAGTTCCCGGGGATCAGATAGACAGGCAGACAGACAGACAAAGATATGGATGGCAGACCTGCCTGGTCTTTCTTTCTTTCTTATCCTTTTTAAAAAATGTTTATTTACTTATTTATTTATTTATCTATTTATTTATTAGATATAAGTACACTGTAGCTGTCTTCAGACACTCCAGAAGAGGGTGTCAGATTCTGGAGAATCTAAATCCCTCTTATGGTCTGCATATGATGTACATAAACACAGCCTCACATATACTTCTAAATATTTAAAGATGGGTGGCGCCACTGAAAGGGCTCAACAATTAACAGCATTGTCTCCTCTTCCAGAGAACCTGGGATCAACTACCAGCAACTATTCATGGCCCATCTCCAGTTTCCAGGGATCAGATAGACAGACAGACAGACAGACAGAGATATGGATGGCAGGCCTGCCTGGTCTTTCTTTCTTTCTTATCCTTTTTAAAAAATGTTTATTTATTTATTTATTTATTTATTTATTTATTTATTTATTTATTCATTTATTTATGTATTTAGTAGATATAAGTACACTGTAGCTGTTCAGACACTCCAGAAGAGGGTGTCAGATTCTGGAGAATCTAAATCCCTCTTATGGTCTGCATAGATGTACATAAACACAGCCTCACATATACTTCTAAAAATTTAAAGAAGGGTGGGGCTACTCTAAAAGCTCAACAATTAACAGCATTGTCTCCTCTTCCAGAGTACCTGAGATCAACTACCAGCAACTATATGGGGGCCCATCTCCAGTTCCAGGGGATCAGACAGACAGACATACAGACAGTGATAAGGATGGCAGGCCTGCCTGGTCTTTCTTTCTTTCTTATCCTTTTTTAAAAAATGTTTATTTATATATTTATTTATGTATTTATTAGATATAAGTACACTGTAGCTGTCTTCAGACACTCCAGAAGAGGGTGTCAGACTCTGGAGAATCTAAATCCCTCTTATGGTCTGCATATGATGTACATAAACACAGCCTCACATATACTAATAAAAATTTAACGATGGGTGGGGCCACTGAAAGCGCTCAACAATTAACAGCATTGTCTCCTCTACCAGAGAACCTGGGATCAACTACCAGCACCTATATGGTGGCCCATCTCCAGTTCCAGGGGATCAGAACGACAGACAGACAGACAGACAGACAGAGATAAGGATGGCAAGCCTGCCTGGTCTTTCTTCCTTTCTTATCCTGTTTAAATAATGTGTATTTATTTATTTATTTATTTATTTATTTATTTATTTATTAGATATAAGTACACTGTAGCTGTCTTCAGATACTCCAGAAGAGGGTGTCAGATTCTGGAGAATCTAAATCCCTCTTATGGTCTGCATATGATGTACATAAACACAGCCTCACATATACTTCTAAATATTTAAAGATGGGTAGGGCCACTGATAGGGCTCAACAATTAACAGCATTGTCTCCTCTTCCAGAGAACCTTGGATCAACTACCAGCAACTATATGGTGGCACATCTCCAGTTCCAGGGGATCAGACAGACAGACAGACAGACAGACAGAGATAAGGATGGCAGGCCTGCCTGTTCTTACTTTCTTTCTTTTCCTTTTTCAAAAATGTTTATTTATTTATTTATTTATTTATTTATTTATTTATTTATGTATTTATTATATATAAGTACACTGTTTCTGTCTTCAGACACTCCAGTATAGGGTGTCAGATTCTGGAGAATCTAAATCCTCTTATCATCTGAATATGATGTACATAAACACAGCCTCACATATACTTTTAAATATTTAAAGAAGTGTGGGGCCACTGAAAGGGCTCAACAATTAACAGCATTGTCTCCTCTTCTAGAGAACCTTGAATCAACTACCAGCAACTATATGGTGGCCCATCTCCAGTTCCCGGGGATCAGATAGACAGACAGACAGACAGACAGAGAAATGGATGGTAGGCCTGCCTGGTCTTTGTTTCTTTCTTATCCTTTTTAAAAAATGTTTATTTATTTATTTATTTATTTATTAGATATAACTACACTGTAGCCGTCTTCAGACACTCCAGAAGAGGGTGTCAGATTCTAGAGTATCTAAATCCCTCTTATGGTCTGAATATGATGTACATAAACACAGCCTCACATATACTTAAAAAATTAAAAGGCCACTGAAAGGACTCAACAATTAACAGCATTGTCTCCTCTTCCAGAGAACCTGGGATCAACTACCAGCACCTAAAAGGTGGCCCATCTCCAGTTCCAGGGGATCAGACAGACAGACAGACAGACAGAGATAAGGATGGCAGGCCTGCCTGGTCTTTCTTTCTTTCTTATCCTTTTTAAAAAATATTTATTTATTTATTTATTTATTTATTTATTTATGTATGTATGTAATTATTAGATATAAGTACACTGTAGCTGTTCAGACACTCCAGAAAAGGGTGTCAGATTCTGGAGAATCTAAATCCCTCTTATGGTCTCCATATGATGTACATAAACACAGCCTAACATATACTTCTAAAAATTAAAAGATCTGTGGGGACACTGAAAGGGCTCAACAATTAACAGCATTGTCTCGTCTTATAGAGAACCTGGGATCAACTACCAGCAACTATATGGTGGTCCATCTCCAGTTCCAGGGGATCAGACAGACAGACAGACAGACAGTGATAAGGATGGCAGGTCTGCCTGGTCTTTCTTTCTTTCTTATCCTTTTTTTAAAAAAATGTTTGTTTATTTATTTATTTATTTATTTATTTATTTATTTATTTATTTATTAGATATAAGTACACTGTAGCTGTTCAGACACTCCAGAAGAGGGTGTCAGATTCTGGAGAATCTAAATCCCTCTTATGGTCTGCATATGATGTACATAAACACAGCCTCACATATACTTCTAAAAATTTAAAGATGGGTGGGGCCACTGAAAGGGCTCAACAATTAACAGCACTGACTCCTCTTCCAGAGAACCAGGGATCAACTACCAGCAACTATTCGTGGCCCATCTCCAGTTCCCAGAGATCAGATAGACAGACAGACAGACAGACAGAGATTGAAAATCAGAAAATCACACTGTAGGACCCAGAATTACGAAAAAAATTGAAAAAATGTGGAAAATGAGAAAATCACATGCAGGGCCCAGAATATTTCGAGAAACACTGAAAAACGTGAAAATTAAAAATTCACACTGTTGGACACAGAATATGGCGAGAAACCATAAAAAAGTGGATAATTAAAATTCACACTGCAGGACACAGAATATGCCAAGAAACCCTGAAAACGTGGAAAATTAAAAATTAACACTGAAGGACCTGGAATATGGCAAGAAAACCTGAAAAACGTGGAAATGAGAAAAATCACAGTGTAGGACCCAGAATATGAAGAAAAAACCTGTAAAACGTGAAAAATTAAAAATTCACACTGAAGAACCCAGAATATTGCGAGAAAATCTGAAAAACGTGGAAAATGAAAAATACACACTGTAGGACCCAGAACATGGAAAGAAACCCTGAAAGAGTAGAAAATTAAAAACTCACACTGAAGGACCCCAAATATGGCAAGAAACCCTGAAAAAAGTAGAAAATTACAAACTGACACTGAAGAACCCCAATTATGGCGAGAAAACCTGAAAAAGGTGGAAAATGAGAAAATCACACTGTAGGACCCAGAATTACGAAAAAACTTGAAAATATCGAAAATGAGAAAATCACACTGTAGGACCCAGAATATGCCAAGAAACCCTGAAAACGTGAAAAATTAAAAATACAACGTTTAGGACCCAGAATACGGCGAGAAACCCTGAAAAAAGTAGAAAATTACAAACTCACACTGAAGGACCCGAAAAATGGTCTGAAAGGTTGAAAAAGGTGGAAAATGAGAAAATCACACTGTAGGACCCAGAATTACGAAAAAAATTGAAAAACGTGGAAAATGAGAAAATCATACTGCAGGACCCAGAATATGCCGAGAAACCCTGAAAATCATGAAAATTAAAAATTCACACTGTCAGACACATAATATGGCGAGAAACCATGAAAGAAGTGGAAAATTAAAAATTCACACTGTATTACCCAGAATATGGCGAGACATACTGAAAAACGTGGAAAATTAAAAATTCACACTGAAGGACCCGGGATAAGGCCAGGAAACCTGAAAAACAAGGAAAATTCAAAACTCACATGGTAGGAACCAGAATAAGGCAAGAAAACCTGAAAAACGTGGAAATGAGAAAATCAAACTGTAGGACCCAGAATATGACAAAGAAAAACCTGAAAAAATTACAAAATTAAAAATTCACACTGAAAGACCCCGAATATGGTGAGAAAACCTGAAAAGGTGGAAAATGAGAATAATCACACTGTAGGACACAGAATGGAAAAAAAAAAAAAACCATGAAAAATGTCGAAAATGAGAAAATCACACTGTAGGACCCAGAATATGACGAAAAAAACTGGAAAACGTGGAAAATTAAAAATGCACGCTGTAGGACCCAAAATATGCCGAGAAACCCTGAAAAACGTGAAAATTAAAAATTCACACTGAAGGACCTGGAATACAGTAAGATAACCTGAAAAACGTGGAAATGAGAAAATCACAATTTAGGACCCAGAATATGACGAAAAAAAAAACTGAAACAAGTGGAAAATGAAAAATACACGCTGTAGGACACAGAATATGTCGAGAAACCCTGAAAAATTAGAAAATTAAAAACTCACACTGAAGGACCCCAAATATGGCGAGAGAACCTGAAAAAACTAGAAAATTAAAAATTCACACTGAAGGACTTGGAATATGGCGATAAAACCTGAAAAACGAGGAAAATCAAAAAATCACACTGAAGGACCCCAAATATAGTGAGAAAATCTGAAAAAGCTGGAAAATGAGAATAATCACACTGTAGGACCCAGAATTGTGAAAAAACTTGAAAAACGTCAAAAATGAGAAAATCACACTGTAGGACACAGAATATGGCAAGAAACCCTGAGAAATGTGGAAAATTAAAAATACACTCTGTAGCACCCAGAATATGGCAAAATACCCTCAAAAAAGTAGAAAATTAAAAACTCACACTGAAGGATCCCGTATATGGCGAGAAAAACAGAAAAAGGTGGAAAGTGAAAATAATCACACTGTATTACCCAGAATTACGAAAAAACATGAAAAAAATCGAAAATGAGAAAAATCACACTGTAGGACCCAGAATATGGGGAGAAATCCTGAGAAATGTGGAAAATAAAAAATACACTCTATAGCACCCAGAATATGGCAAGAAACCCTCAAAAAAGTAGAAAATTAAAAACTCACACTGAAGGACCCCTAATATGGCCAGAAAACATGAAATGGGTAGAAAATGAGAATAAACACAATGTATTACCCAGAATTACAAAAACATGAAAAAAATCGAAAATGAGAAAATCACACTTGTAGGACCCAGAAATATGAAAAAACTTGAAAAACGTGGAAAATGAGAAAATCACACTGCAGAAACCAGAATATGCTGAACAACCATGAAAAACCTGAAAATTAAAAATTCACACTGTTGGACACAGAATATGGTGAAAAACCATGAAAAGACTGGACAATTAAAAATTCACACTTTATTACCGAGATATGGAGAGAAATACTGAAAATCGTGGAAAAAAATTCACACTGAAGGACCTGGAATACGACAGGACCTGGAATACGGCAAGAGACCCTGAAATACATGGAAATGAGAAAATCACACAGTAGGACCCAGAATATGATGAAAAAACCTGAAAAAGGTAAAATATTAAAATATCACACGGAAGGACCCGGAATATGGCGAAAAACCTGAAAAACGAGGAAGATAAAAAACTAACACTGAAGGACACAGAATATGGCGAGAAAACCTGAAAAGAGTAGAAAATTAAAAATTCACACTGAAAGACCCCGAATATGATGAGAAAACCTGAAAAAGGTGGAAAATGAGAATAATCACACTGTAGGACCTAGATTATGGCCAGAAACCCTGAAAACGTGGAAAATTAAAAATACATGCTGTAGGACCCAGAATATGGCGAGAAAACCTGAAAAAAGTAGAAAATTAAAAATTCACACTGAAGGACCCCGAATATGGCAAGAAACCCTGAAAAAGGTGGAAAATGAGAATAATCACACTGTAGGACCCAGATTATGCCCAGAAACCCTGAAAACGTGGAAAATTAAAAATACATGCTGTATAACCCAGAATATGCCAAGAAACCCTGAAAAAGGTTGAAAATTACAAACTCACACTGTAGGACCCCAAATATGGTGAGAAACCCTCCAAAAGGTGGAAAATGAGAATAATCACACTGTAGGACACCGAATGGCAAAAAAAAAAAAAAAAAAAAAAAACTTGAAAAATGTCGAAAATGAGAAAATCACACTGTAGGACCCAGAATATGACGAAAAAACCTGGAAAACGTGGAAAATTAAAAATGCACGCTGTAGGACCCAAAATATGCCCAGAAACCCTGAAAAACGTGAAAATTAAAAATTCACACTGAAGGACCTGGAATACAGTAAGATAACCTGAAAAACGTGGAAATGAGAAAATCAAAATTTAGGACCCAGAATATGACGAAAAAAACTGAAACACGTGGAAAATGAAAAATACACGCTGTAGGACACAGAATATGTCGAGAAACCCTGAAAAATTAGAAAATTAAAAACTCACACTGAAGGACCCCAAATATGGCGAGAGAACCTGAAAAAACTAGAAAATTAAAAATTCACACTGAAAGACTTGGAATATGGCTATAAAACCTGAAAAACGAGGAAAATTAAAAAATCACACTGAAGGACCCCAAATATAGTGAGAAAACCTGAAAAAGCTGGAAAATGAGAATAATCACACTGTAGGACGCAGAATTGTGAAAAAACTTGAAAAACGTCAAAAATGAGAAAATCACACTGTAGGACACAGAATATGGGGAGAAATCCTGAGAAACGTGGAAAATAAAAAATACACTCTGTAGCACCCAGAATATGGCAAGAAACCCTCAAAAAAGTAGAAAATTAAAAACTCACACTGAAGGACCCCTAATATGGCCAGAAAACATGAAATGGGTTGAAAATGAGAATAAACACAATGTATTACCCAGAATTACAAAAACATGAAAAACATCGAAAATGAGAAAATCACACTTGTAGGACCCAGAAATATGAAAAAACTTGAAAAAGGTGGAAAATGAGAAAATCACACTGCAGAAACCAGAATATGCTGAACAACCATGAAAAAACCTGAAAATTAAAAATTCACACTATTGGACACAGAATATGGTGAGAAACCATGAAAAGACTGGACAATTAAAAATTCACACTTTATTACCGAGATATGGAGAGAAATACTGAAAACCGTGGAAAAAAAATTCACACTGAAGGACCTGGAATACGACAGGACCTGGAATACGGCAAGAGACCCTGAAATACATGGAAATGAGAAAATCACACAGTAGGACCCAGAATATGACGAAAAAATCTGAAAAAGGTAAAATATTAAAATATCACACGGAAGGACCCGGAATATGGCGAAAAAACCTGAAAAAACGAGGAAGATAAAAAACTAACACTGAAGGACACAGAATATGGCGAGAAAACCTGAAAAGAGTAGAAAATTAAAAATTCACACTGAAAGACCCCGAATATGATGAGAAAACCTGAAAAAGGTGGAAAATGAGAATAATCACAACTGTAGGGACCCAGATTATGACCAGAAACCCTGAAAACGTGGAAAATTAAAAGTACATGCTGTAGGACCCCAGAATATGGCGAGAAAAACCTGAAAAGAGTAGAAAATTAAAATTCACACTGAAAGACCCCGAATATGATGAGAAAACCTGAAAAAGTTGGAAAATGAGAATAATCACACTGTAGGACCCAGATTATGCCCAGAAACCCTGAAAACGTGGAAAATTAAAAATACATGCTGTAGGACCCAGAATATGCCAAGAAACCCTGAAAAAGGTTGAAAAATTACAAACTCACACTGTAGGACCCCAAATATGGTGAGAAACCCTCCAAAAGGTGGAAAATGAGAAAATCCCACTGCAGCACCCAGAATATGCCGAGAAAATGTGAAAAACGTGAAAATTAAAAATTCACACTAACGGACCCAGAATATGGCGAGAAACAATTAATAAAAAAGTACAGGGGGCTGGTGAGATGGCTCAGTGGGTAAGAGCACCCGACCTGCTCTTCCGAAGGTCAGGAGTTCAAATCCCCAGCAACCACATTGGTGGCTCACAACCATCCTTAATGAGATCTGGCTCCCTCTTCTGGAGTGTCTGAGGACAGCTGCAGTGTACTTACATATAATAAATAAATAAAATTAAAAAAAATTTTTAAAAAAAAAAAAAAAAAAAAAAAAAAAAAAAAAAAAAAAAAAAAAAAAAAAAAAAAAAGTACAAAATTAAAAACTCACAGTGAAGGAGCCCAAACATGGCGAGAAAACCTGAAAAAGGTGGAAAATGAGAAAATCACACTGTAGGACCCAGAATTACGAAAAAAATTGAAAAAATGTGGAAAATGAGTAAATCACATGCAGGGCCCAGAATATTTCGAGAAACACTGAAAAACGTGAAAATTAAAAATTCACACTGTTGGACACAGAATATGGCGAGAAACCATGAAAAAAGTGGATAATTAAAATTCACACTGCAGGACACAGCATATGCCAAGAAACCCTGAAAACGTGGAAAATTAAAAATTAACACTGAAGGACCTGGAATATGGCAAGAAAACCTGAAAAACGTGGAAATGAGAAAAATCACAGTGTAGGACCCAGAATATGAAGAAAAAAAACCTGTAAAACGTGAAAAAATTAAAAATTCACACTGAAGAACCCAGAATATTGCGAGAAAATCTGAAAAACGTGGAAAATGAAAAATACACACTGTAGGACCCAGAACATGGCAAGAAACCCTGAAAGAGTAGAAAATTAAAAGCTCACACTGAAGGACCCCAAATATGGCAAGAAAACCCTGAAAACAAGTAGAAAATTACAAACTGACACTGAAGAACCCCAATTATGGCGAGAAAACCTGAAAAAGGTGGAAAATGAGAAAATCACACTGTAGGACCCAGAATTACGAAAAAACTTGAAAATATCGAAAATGAGAAAATCACACTGTAGGACCCAGAATATGCCAAGAAACCCTGAAAACGTGAAAAATTAAAAATACAACGTTTAGGACCCAGAATACGGCGAGAAACCCTGAAAAAAGTAGAAAATTACAAACTCACACTGAAGGACCCCGAAAAATGGTCTGAAAGGTTGAA